>NW_024466359.1:0-121913 GCF_017591425.1 Ochotona curzoniae | reverse complement strand
TTCTGAGTGAGTTCCCAATTCTGAGTGATTTCCTCATTCTGAGTGCATTCCCAAATCTTAGTGAGTTCCACATTCTGAGTGATTTCCTCATTGTGAGTGCATTCCCAAATCTTAATGAGTTCCACATTCTGAGTGTGTTTCAATTAAGAGTGAGTTCACATTTCTTAGTGAGTTGCACATTCTGAGTTGGTTCCATATTCTGAGATCCCAATTCTGAGTTCGCAAGTCTGAATGTGCTCCTAACTCAGAGTGTTTTAGCAATGCTGAGTCCCAATTCTGAGTGAGTTTCCAATTCCGAGTTACTAATGCTGAGTCTCTTACCAATTCTGAGTGAGTTACCAATTCTGATTGAGTCCACAATTCTGAGTGAGTTACCAATTTTGAGTGAGTTCCGCATTCTCAGTGAGTTGAAAATTTTAAGTGAGTTCCACTTTCTGAGTGAATTCCATATTCTGAGTGAACTCACATTCGGAGTTCTAATTTCTGAGTTCACCAATCTGAGTGATTTCTCAATTTTTGGTTTGTGTTAAAAATTCTGAGAGTTCCCAATTCTGAGTAGTTTCTAATTCTAAATTGACAATTCTGAGTGAGTTCCCAATTGTGAGTGTATTTCAAATTCTGAGTGAGTTTCACATTCTTTGTGAGTTCTGAAATCTGAGTTCCAAATTCTGAGGTCCCAACTATAACATCCCTAATGAGAGTTCCCATTTTGAATGAGTTCCACATTCTGAGTGAGTTCCCATTTCTGAGTGAATTCCCAACTCTGAGTCAGTTCTACATTCAGAGTGATTCCCCAATTCTGAATTCCAAATTCTGAGGTCAAAATTCAGATGTCCCTCCTTAGAGTCCCAATTCTGAGTGTGTGTTCAATTCTGAGTGAGTGTTCAATTCTAAGTGAGTTCCACATTCTGAGTGAGTTCAATGTTCTGAGATCCCAATTTTGAGTTCGCAAATCTGAGTGTATTTGTAACTCTGAGTGTTTTAGTAATTCTGAGTGTCTAACCAATTCTGAGTGAATTTCCAAATTCTGAGTTGCCAATGCTGAGCATGTTACCAATTCTGAGTGTGTTAGCAATTTTGAGTGAGTTGCACATTCTGGGTGAGTTCACAATTTTGGGTTAGTTCCCCATTCTGAGTGCGTTTAAAATTTTAAGTGAGTTCCACCTTCTGAGTGAGTTCCATATTCTGAGTGATTACCACGTACTGAGCTCCAAATTCTGAGTTCACAAATCTGAGTGACTTCCAAAGTCTTAGTGTGTGTTTCTCATTCTGAGTGAGTTCCAAATGTTCAGTGACTTCCCAAATCTGAGTAAGGAAACAAATCTGAGTGCATTCACAATTCTGAGTGATTCCCACTTGCTGAGTGAGTTCCTCATTCTTAGTGCGTTCAACATTCTCTGTACCAAATACTGAGGTCCCCATTCTGAGTGAATTCCCAATCCGAACTGTGTTCCAAATTCTGAATCAATTCGTAATTCTGAGTGAGTTCCACATTATGAGTACCAAATGAGGAGTTCCCAATTCTCACTTACCAATCTGGATAGCTTTTCACATTCTGAGTGATTTTCACATTCATAGTGGGTTCCCAAAATCAAAATGTGTTCCCAAGTCTGAGTTCCAAATTCTGAAGTCACAATTATCACGTCCCTAATGAGAGTTCTCATTTTGAATGAGTTCCCAATGCTGAGTGAGTTCTCAATTCAGAGTGAGTTCCCAATTCTGAGTTAGATCCTAATTCTGAGTCAGTTCCACATTCAGAGTGATTCTCCAATTCTGAATTCCAAATTTTGAGGTCAAAATTCTGAGGTCCCTAATTAGAGTTCCCATTCTGAGTGAGTTCCACATTCTGAGTGATTTCCTCATTCTGAGTGCAATCCCAAATCTTAGTGAGTTCCACATTCTGAGTGATTTCCTCATTGTGAGTGCATTCCCAAATCTTAATGAGTTCCACATTCTGAGTGTGTTTCAATTAAGAGTGAGTTCACATTTCTTAGTGAGTTGCACATTCTGAGTTGATTCCATATTCTGAGATCCCAATTCTGAGTTCGCAAGTCTAAATGTGCTCCTAACTCGGAGTGTTTTAGCAATGCTGAGTCCCAATTCTGAGTGAGTTTCCAATTCCGAGTTACTAATGCTGAGTCTGTTACCAATTCTGAGTGAGTTACCAATTCTGATTGAGTCCCCAATTCTGAGTGAGTTCCCAATTTTGAGTGAGTTCCCCATTCTCAGTGAGTTGAAAATTTTAAGTGAGTTCCACTTTCTGAGTGAATTTTCTGAGGTTCCACCTAACACCAGTAAGATTGGCCCACATAAACAAGAACACCAACGACGCTTGCTGGCGAGGATGCGGGGAAAAGGAAACCCTACTCCACTGCTGGTGGAGCTCCAAATTGGTACAGCCTCTATGGAAATCAGTCTGGAGAACACTCAAACAACTCAAAATCTGCATACCATATGACCCAGCAGTAGCACTCCTAGGAATATATCCAAAACACCTGTTTTACGACAAACCAACATGCATCCCTATGTTCATTGCAGCACAATCAGTAATTGCAAAAACATTGAAGCAACCGAAATGCCCATCAGCAGAAGATTGGATAAGAAAGCTTTGGTACATCTACTCCATGGAATACTACTCAGCTATTAAAAAAACCAAAAGCAGTTCATTGTGGCTAAATGGGCACAACTGGAAACTATAATGCTAAGGGAAATGAGCGAATCCCAAAAGGTTAGATACCACATGTTTGCCTTGATTTAACCTGTAGTTTTTGTTTGGTTGTTTGTTATTTTTTGAACCTGTCATTGATACTGTCTCAACTCAGATGTTTCGAAGAATGGAACTTGCATTGTTTTTAACATATTGTTTACCCAATACTATGTCAATTAATTCCATAATGTTGTATATTGATACTGAGGCCTTGTTGGGGCTTTTAACTGACCGGATCTTTACTCTGTTAGACCTATCTTCAGACCATAGAAGGTCTCCCCAAGAGGCCACTGAACTTATCTGGACAATATTACACTGAACTTTATGCTAGGCATGTGTTTGCAAGCAATGAATCTCAACTGAACTTGAACTATGGTTATGCAACAAGGTGGAGGAATCCACCATGGGGGGAGGGGTATGGAAGGGGTAGGTGGAATCCCCAGCGCCTATAAAACTGTACTACATAATACAATGTAAGCAACAATAAATAAAAAAAATATAAATTCTGAGAGTTCCAAATTCTGAGTAGTTTCTAATTCTAAATTGACAATTCTGAGTGAGTTCCCAATTCTGAGTGATTTTCAAATTCTGAGTGAGTTTCACATTCTTTGTGAGTTCTGAAATCTGAGTTCCAAATTCTGAGGTCCCAATTATGACATCCCTAATGAGAGTTCCCATTTTGAATGAGTTCCACATTCTGAGTGAGTGAATTCCCAACTCTGAGTGAATTCCCAACTCTGAGTGAGTTCCCAATTCTGAGTGAGTCCAAAATTCTGAATTCCAAATTCTGAGGTCAAAATTCAGATGTCCCTCCTTAGAGTCCCAATTCTGAGTGTGTGTTCAATTCTGAGTGAGTGTTCAATTCTAAGTGAGTTCCACATTCTGACTGAGTTCAATGTTCTGAGATCCCTATTTTGAGTTCGCAAATCTGAGTGTGTTTGTAACTCTGAGTGTTTTAGTAATTCTGAGTGTCTAACCAATTCTGAGTGAATTTCCAATTCTGAGTTGCCAATGCTGAGCATGTTACCAATTCTGAGTGTGTTAGCAATTTTGAGTGAGTTGCACATTCTGAGTGAGTTCACAATTTTGGGTTAGTTCCCCATTCTGAGTGCGTTTAAAATTTTAATGAGTTCCACCTTCTGAGTGAGTTCCATATTCTGAGTGATTACCACGTGCTGAGCTCCAAATTCTGAGTTCACAAATCTGAGTGACTTCCAAAGTCTTAGTGTGTGCTTCCCATTCTGAGTGAGTTCCACATTCTGAATGAGTTCCAAATGTTCAGTGACTTCCCAAATCTGAGTAAGGAAGCAAATCTGAGTGCAATCACAATTCTGAGTGATTTCCACTTGCTGAGTGAGTTCCTCATTCTTAGTGCGTTCAACATTCTGCGTACCAAATTCAGAGTTCCCCATTCTGAGTGAATTCCCAATCCGAACTGTGTTCCAAATTCTGAATCAATTCGTAATTCTGAGTGAGTTCCACATTATGAGTACCAAATGAGGAGTTCTCAATTCTCATTTACCAATCTGGATAGCTTTTTACATTCTGAGTGATTTTCATATTCTTAGTGGATTCCCAAATCTAAATGTGTTTCCAATTCTGAGTTCCAAATTCTGAAGTCACAATTCTTACGTCCCTAATGAGAGTTCTCATTTTGAATGAGTTCCCGATGCTGAGTGAGTTCTCAATTCAGAGTGAGTTCCCAATTCTGAGTTAGATCCTAATTCTGAGTCAGTTCCACATTCAGAGTGATTCCCCAATTCTGAATTCCAAATTTTGAGGTCAAAATTCTGAGGTCCCTAATTAGAGTTCCCATTGAGTGAGTTCCCAATTCTGAGTGATTTCCTCATTCTGAGTGCATTCCCAAATCTTAGTGAGTTCCACATTCTGAGAGCGTTCCCAATTCTGAGAGTGTTCCACATTCCTTGTGAGTTCCACCTTCTGAGTGTGTTTCAATTAAGAGTGAGTTCACATTTCTTAGTGAGTTGCACATTCTGAGTTGGTTCCATATTCTGAGATCCCAATTCTGAGTTCACAAATATGAATGTGCTCCTAACTCAGAGTGTTTTAGCAATGCTGAGTCCCCAATTCTGAGTGAGTTTCCAATTCCAAGTTACTAATGCTGAGTCTGTTACCAATTCTGAGTGAGATACCAATTCTGATTGAGTTCCACATTCTGAGTGAGTTCCCAATTTTGAGTGAGTTCCCCATTCTCAGTGAGTTGAAAATTTTAAGTGAGTTCCACATTCTGAGTGAAATCCATATTCTGAGTGAACTCATATTCGGAGTTCTAAATTCTGAGTTCACCAATCTGAGTGATTTCTCAATTTTTAGTTTCTGTTAAAAATTCTGAGAGAGTTCCCAATTCTGAGTATTTTCTAATTCTAAACTGACAATTCTGAGTGAGTTCCCAATTGTGAGTGATTTTCAAATTCTTTGTGAGTTTCACATTCTTTGTGAGTTCTGAAATCTGAGTTCCAAATTCTGAGGTCCCAATTATGACATCCCTAATGAGAGTTCCCATTTTGAATGAGTTCCACATTCTGAGTGAGTGAATTCCCAACTCTGAGTGAATTTCCCATTCTGAGTGAGTTTCCCATTCTGAGTTTACTTTCTGAGTTCCCCATTCTGAATGAGTTCCCCATTTTGTGTGAGTTCCAGATTGTGAGTGAGTTCCACATTCTACGATTTCCATATTCTCTGTGAGTTCCAAATGCTGGTTGTGTTCCACTTCCTTAGCGCATTCCACATTCTGAGTTTCCATTTTAGAGTTCCTAATTCTGAGGACCCAAACCTGAATGATTCCCCACATTAAGAAATTCCTCACTTTGGATTGTGTTCCTAATTCTGAGTGAGTCCCCAATTCTGAATTCCAAATTCCGAGGTCAAATTTCAGAAGTCCCTCATTAGAGTCCCCATTCTGAGTGAGTGTTCAATTCTGAGTGAGTGTTCAATTCTAAGTGAGTTCCACATTCTGAGTGAGTGCCCATTTCTGAGTGAATTCCCAACTCTGAGTCAGTTCTACATTCAGAGTGATTCCCCAATTCTGAATTCCAAATTCTGAGGTCAAAATTCAGATGTCCCTCCTTAGAGTCCCAATTCTGAGTGTGTGTTCAATTCTGAGTGAGTGTTCAATTCTAAGTGAGTTCCACATTCTGACTGAGTTCAATGTTCTGAGATCCCAATTTTGAGTTCGCAAATCTGAGTGTGTTTGTAACTCTGAGTGTTTTAGCAATTCTGAATGTCTAACCAATTCTGAGTGAATTTCCAATTCTGAGTTGCCAATGCTGAGCATGTTACCAATTCTGAGTGTGTTAGCAATTTTGAGTGAGTTGCACATTCTGAGTGAGTTCACAATTTTGGGTTAGTTCCCCATTCTGAGTGCGTTTAAAATTTTAATGAGTTCCACCTTCTGAGTGAGTTCCATATTCTGAGTGATTACCATGTACTGAGCTCCAAATTCTGAGTTCACAAATCTGAGTGACTTCCAAAGTCTTAGTGTGTGTTTCCCATTCTGAGTGAGTTCCAAATGTTCAGTGACTTCCCAAATCTGAGTAAGGAAACAAATCTGAGTGCATTCACAATTCTGAGTGATTCCCAGTTGCTGAGTGAGTTCCTCATTCTTAGTGCATTCAACATTCTCTGTACCAAATACTGAGGTCCCCATTCTGAGTGAATTCCCAATCCGAACTGTGTTCCAAATTCTGAATCAATTCGTAATTCTGAGTGAGTTCCACATTATGAGTACCAAATGAGGAGTTCCCAATTCTCACTTACCAATCTGGATAGCTTTTCACATTCTGAGTGATTTTCACATTCTTAGTGGGTTCCCAAAATCAAAATGTGTTCCCAAGTCTGAGTTCCAAATTCTGAAGTCACAATTATCACGTCCCTAATGAGAGTTCTCATTTTGAATGAGTTCCCAATGCTGAGTGAGTTCTCAATTCAGAGTGAGTTCCCAATTCTGAGTTAGATCCTAATTCTGAGTCAGTTCCACATTCAGAGTGATTCCCCAATTCTGAATTCCAAATTTTGAGGTCAAAATTCTGAGGTCCCTAATTAGATTTCCCATTCTGAGTGAGTTCCCAATTCTGAGTGATTTCCTCATTCTGAGTGCATTCCCAGATCTTAGTGAGTTCCACATTCTGAGTGATTTCCTCATTGTGAGTGCATTCCCAAATCTTAATGAGTTCCACATTCTGAGTGTGTTTCAATTAAGAGTGAGTTCACATTTCTTAGTGAGTTGCACATTCTGAGTTGGTTCCATATTCTGAGATCCCAATTCTGAGTTCACAAATATGAATGTGCTCCTAACTCAGAGTGTTTTAGCAATGCTGAGTCCCCAATTCTGAGTGAGTTTCCAATTCCAAGTTACCAATGCTGAGTCTGTTACCAATTCTGAGTGAGATACCAATTCTGATTGAGTTCCACATTCTGAGTGAGTTCCCAATTTTGAGTGAGTTCCCCATTCTCAGTGAGTTGAAAATTTTAAGTGAGTTCCACATTCTGAGTGAAATCCATATTCTGAGTGAACTCATATTCGGAGTTCTAAATTCTGAGTTCACCAATCTGAGTGTTTTCTCAATTTTTGTTTGTGTTAAAAATTCTGAGAGAGTTCCCAATTCTGAGTATTTTCTAATTCTAAACTGACAATTCTGAGTGAGTTCCCAATTGTGAGTGATTTTCAAATTCTTTGTGAGTTTCACATTCTTTGTGAGTTCTGAAATCTGAGTTCCAAATTCTGAGGTCCCAATTATGACATCCCTAATGAGAGTTCCCATTTTGAATGAGTTCCACATTCTGAGTGAGTGAATTCCCAACTCTGAGTGAATTTCCCATTCTGAGTGAGTTTCCCATTCTGAGTTTACTTTCTGAGTTCCCCATTCTGAATGAGTTCCCCATTTTGTGTGAGTTCCAGATTGTGAGTGAGTTCCACATTCTACGATTTCCATATTCTCTGTGAGTTCCAAATGCTGGTTGTGTTCCACTTCCTTAGCGCATTCCACATTCTGAGTTTCCATTTTAGAGTCCCTAATTCTGAGGACCCAAACCTGAATGATTCCCCACATTAAGAAATTCCTCACTTTGGATTGTGTTCCTAATTCTGAGTGAGTCCCCAATTCTGAATTCCAAATTCCGAGGTCAAATTTCAGAAGTCCCTCATTAGAGTCCCCATTCTGAGTGAGTGTTCAATCCTGAGTGAGTGTTCAATTCTAAGTGAGTTCCACATTCTGAGTGAGTTCAATGTTCTGAGATCCCAATTATGAGTTCGCAAATTTGAGTGTGTTTCTAACTCTGAGTGTTTTAGCAATTCTGAGTGTCTATCCAATTTTGAGTGAGTTTCCAATTCTGAGTTGCCAATGCTGAGTGTGTTACCAATTCTGAGCGTATTAGCAATTTAGAGTGAGTTGCACATTCTGAGTGAGTTCACAATTTTGGGTTAGTTCCCCATTCTGAGTGCGTTTAAAATTTTAAGTGAGTTCCACCTTCTGAGTGAGTTCCATATTCTGAGTGATTACCACGTGCTGAGCTCCAAATTCTGAGTTCACAAATCTGAGTGACTTCCAAAGTCTTAGTGTGTGTTTCCCATTCTGAGTGAGTTCCAAATGTTCAGTGACTTCCCAAATCTGAGTAAGGAAACAAATCTGAGTGCATTCACAATTCTGAGTGATTCCCAGTTGCTGAGTGAGTTCCTCATTCTTAGTGCGTTCAACATTCTCTGTACCAAATACTGAGGTCCCCATTCTGAGTGAATTCCCAATCCGAACTGTGTTCCAAATTCTGAATCAATTCGTAATTCTGAGTGAGTTCCACATTATGAGTACCAAATGAGGAGTTCCCAATTCTCACTTACCAATCTGGATAGCTTTTCACATTCTGAGTGATTTTCACATTCATAGTGGGTTCCCAAAATCAAAATGTGTTCCCAAGTCTGAGTTCCAAATTCTGAAGTCACAATTATCACGTCCCTAATGAGAGTTCTCATTTTGAATGAGTTCCCAATGCTGAGTGAGTTCTCAATTCAGAGTGAGTTCCCAATTCTGAGTTAGATCCTAATTCTGAGTCAGTTCCACATTCAGAGTGATTCCCCAATTCTGAATTCCAAATTTTGAGGTCAAAATTCTGAGGTCCCTAATTAGAGTTCCCATTCTGAGTGAGTTCCACATTCTGAGTGATTTCCTCATTCTGAGTGCATTCCCAAATCTTAGTGAGTTCCACATTCTGAGTGATTTCCTCATTGTGAGTGCATTCCCAAATCTTAATGAGTTCCACATTCTGAGTGTGTTTCAATTAAGAGTGAGTTCACATTTCTTAGTGAGTTGCACATTCTGAGTTGGTTCCATATTCTGAGATCCCAATTCTGAGTTCGCAAGTCTGAATGTGCTCCTAACTCAGAGTGTTTTAGCAATGCTGAATGAGTCCCCAATTCTGAGTGAGTTTCCAATTCCGAGTTACCAATGCTGAGTCTGTTACCAATTCTGAGTGAGATACCAATTCTGATTGAGTTCCCAATTCTGAGTGAGTTCCCAATTTTGAGTGAGTTCCCCATTCCCAGTGAGTTGAAAATTTTAAGTGAGTTCCACTTTCTGAGTGAATTCCATATTCTGAGTGAAGTCACATTCGGAGTTCTAAATTCTGAGTTCACCAATCTGAGTGATTTCTCAATTTTTTTTGTTTGTGTTAAAAATTCTGAGAGAGTACCCAATTCTGAGTAGTTTCTAATTCTAAATTGACAATTCTGAGTGAGTTCCCAATTCTGAGTGATTTTCAAATTCTGAGTTTCACATTCTTTGTGAGTTCTGAAATCTGAGTTCCAAATTCTGAGGTCCCAATTATGACATCCCTAATGAGAGTTCCCATTTTGAATGAGTTCCACATTCTGAGTGAGTTCCCATTTCTGAGTGAATTCCCAACTCTGAGTGAATTTCCCATTCTGAGTTAGTTTCCCATTCTGAGTTTACTTTCTGAGTTCCCCATTCTGAGTGAGTTCCCCATTTTGAGTGAGTTCCAAATTGTGAGTGAGTTGAACATTCCGCGAGTTCCACATTCTCTGTGAGTTCCAAATGCTGGTTGTGTTCCACATCCTTAGCGCATTCCACATTCTGAGTTTCCATTTTAGAGTTCCTAATTCTGAGGGCCCAAATCTGAATGATTCCCCACATTAAGAAATTCCTCAATTTGGATTGTGTTCTCAATTCTGAGTGAGTCTCCAATTCTGAATTAGATCCTAATTCTGAGTGAGTTCCACATTCAGAGTGATCCCCAATTCTGAATTCCAAATTTTGAGGTCAAAATTCTGAGGTCCCTAATTAGAGTTCCCATTCTGAGTGAGTTCCCAATTCTGAGTGATTTCCTCATTCTGAGTGCATTCCCAAATCTTAGTGAGATCCACATTCTGAGTGTGTTTCAATTAAGAGTGAGTTCACATTTCTTAGTGAGTTGCACATTCTGAGTTGGTTCCATTTTCTGAGATCCCTATTCTGATGTCGCAAATCTGAATGTGTTCCTAACTCAGAGTGTTTTAAAGTTCCAAATTCTGAAGTCACAATTAAGATGTCCCTAATGACAGTTCTCATTTTGAATGAGTTCCCAATGCTGAGTGAGTTCTCAATTCAGAGTGAGTTCCCAATTCTGAGTTAGATCCTAATTCTTAGTCAGTTCCACATTCAGAGTGATTCCCCAATTCTGAATTCCAAATTTTGAGGTCAAAATTCTGAGGTCCCTAATTAGAGTTCCCATTCAGAGTGAGTTCCACATTCTGAGTGATTTCCTCATTCTGAGTGCATTCCCAAATCTTAGTGAGTTGCACATTCTGAGTGATTTCCTCATTCTGAGTGCATTCCCAAATCTTAATGAGTTCCACATTCTGAGTGTGTTTCAATTAAGAGTGAGTTCACATTTCTTAGTGAGTTGCACATTCTGAGTTAGTTCCATAGTCTGAGATCCCAATTCTGAGTTCGCAAGTCTGAATGTGCTCCTAACTCGGAGTGTTTTAGCAATGCTGAATGAGTCCCCAATTCTGAGTGAGTTTCACATTCTTTGTGAGTTCTGAAATCTGAGTTTCAAATTCTGAGGTCCCAATTATGACATCCCTAATGAGATTTCCCATATTGAATGAGTTCCACAATCTGAGTGAGTTCCCATTTCTGAGTGAATTTCCAACTCTGAGTGAGTTCCCAATTCTGAGTGAGTCCCCAATTCTGAATTCCAAATTCTGAGGTCAAAATTCAGATGTCCCTACTTAGAGTACCAATTCTGAGTGTGTGTTCAATTCTGAGTGAGTGTTCAATTCTAAGTGAGTTGCAAATTCTGAGTGAGTTCACAATTTTGGGTTAGTTCCCCATTCTGAGTGCGTTTAAAATTTTTAGTGAGTTCCACCTTCTGAGTGAGTTCCATATTCTGAGTGATTACCACGTGCTGAGCTCCAAATTCTGAGTTCACAAATCTGAGTGACTTCCAAAGTCTTAGTGTGTGCTTCCCATTCTTAGTGAGTTCCACATTCTGAGTGAGTTCCAAATGTTCAGTGACTTCCCAAATCTGAGTAAGGAAACAAATCTGAGTGCATTCAAAATTCTGAGTGATTTCCACTTGCTGAGTGAGTTCCTCATTCTTAGTGTGTTCAACATTCTGCGTACCAAATTCTGAGGTCCCCATTCTGAGTGAATACCCAACCCGAATTGTGTTCCAAATTCTGAATCAATTCGTAATTCTGAGTGAGTTCCACATTATGAGTACCAAATGAGGAGTTCCCAATTCTAATTTACCAATCTGGATAGCTTTTCACATTCTGAGTGATTTTCATATTCTTAGTGGATTCCCAAATCTAAATGTGTTCCCAAGTCTGAGTTCCAAATTCTGAAGTCACAATTATCACGTCCCTAATGAGAGTTCTCATTTTGAATGAGTTCCCAATGCTGAGTGAGTTCTCAATTCAGAGTGAGTTCCCAATTCTGAGTTAGATCCTAATTCTGAGTCAGTTCCACATTCAGAGTGATTCCCCAATTCTGAATTCCAAATTTTGAGGTCAAAATTCTGAGGTCGCTAATTTGATTTCCCATTCAGAGTGAGTTCCACATTCTGAGTGATTTCCTCATTCTGAGTGCATTCCCAAATCTTAGTGAGTTGCACATTCTGAGTGATTTCCTCATTCTGAGTGCATTCCCAAATCTTAATGAGTTCCACATTCTGAGTGTGTTTCAATTAAGAGTGAGTTCACATTTCTTAGTGAGTTGCACATTCTGAGTTGGTTCCATAGTCTGAGATCCCAATTCTGATTTCGCAACTCTGAATGTGCTCCTAACTCGGAGTGTTTTAGCAATGCTGAGAGTCCCCAATTCTGAGTGAGTTTCCAATTCCGAGTTACCAATGCTGAGTCTGTTAACAATTCTGAGTGAGTTACCAATTCTGATTGAGTTCCACATTCTCAGTGAGTTGAAAATTTTAAGTGAGTTCCACTTTCTGAGTGAATTCCATATTCTGAGTGAAGTCACATTCGGAGTTCTAATTTCTGAGTTCAACAATCTGAGTGATTTCTCAATTTTTTGTTTGTGTTAAAAATTCTGAGAGAGTTCCCAATTCTGAGTAGTTTCTAATTCTAAATTGACAATTCTGAGTGAGTTCCCAATTCTGAGTGATTTTCAAATTCTGAGTGAGTTTCACATTCTTTGTGAGTTCTGAAATCTGAGTTCCAAATTCTGAGGTCCCAATTATGACATCCCTAATGAGAGTTCCCATTTTGAATGAGTTCCACATTCTGAGTGAGTTCCCATTTCTGAGTGAATTCCCAATTCTGAGTGAGTTCCCAATTCTGAGTGAGTCCCCAATTCTGAATTCCAAATTCTGAGGTCAAAATTCAGATGTCCCTCATTAGAGTCCCCATTCTGAGTGAGTGTTCAATTCTGAGTGAGTGTTCAATTCTAAGTGAGTTCCACATTCTGAGTGAGTTCAATGTTCTGAGATCCCTATTTTGAGTTCGCAAATCTGAGTGTGTTTCTAACTCTGAGTGTTTTAACAATTCTGAGTGTCTATCCAATTCTGAGTGAGTTTCCAATTCTGAGTTGCCAATGCTGAGCGTGTTACCAATTCTGAGTGTGTTACCAATTTTGAGTGAGTTGCACATTCTGAGTGAGTTCACAATTTTGGGTTAGTTCCCCATTCTGAGTGCGTTTAAAATTTTAAGTGAGTTCCACCTTCTGAGTGAGTTCCATATTCTGAGTGATTACCACGTGCTGAGCTCCAAATTCTGAGTTCACAAATCTGAGTGACTTCCAAAGTCTTAGTGTGTGCTTCGATTTGAGTGAGTTCCACATTCTGAGTGAGTTCCAAATGTTCAGTGACTTCCCAAATCTGAGTAAGGAAACAAATCTGAGTGCATTCACAATTCTGAGTGATTCCCAGTTGCTGAGTGAGTTCCTCATTCTTAGTGCGTTCAACATTCTCTGTACCAAATACTGAGGTCCCCATTCTGAGTGAATTCCCAATCCGAACTGTGTTCCAAATTCTGAATCAATTCGTAATTCTGAGTGAGTTCCACATTATGAGTACCAAATGAGGAGTTCCCAATTCTCACTTACCAATCTGGATAGCTTTTCACATTCTGAGTGATTTTCACATTCATAGTGGGTTCCCAAAATCAAAATGTGTTCCCAAGTCTGAGTTCCAAATTCTGAAGTCACAATTATCACGTCCCTAATGAGAGATCTCATTTTGAATAAGTTCCCAATGCTGAGTGAGTTCTCAATTCAGAGTGAGTTCCCAATTCTGAGTTAGATCCTAATTCTGAGTCAGTTCCACATTCAGAGTGATTCGCCAATTCTGAATTCCAAATTTTGAGGTCAAAATTCTGAGGTCGCTAATTAGATTTCCCATTCAGAGTGAGTTCCCAATTCTAAGTGATTTCCTCATTCTGAGTGCATTCCCAAATCTTAGTGAGTTCCACATTCTGAGAGCGTTTCCAATTCTGAGTGTTCCACATTCTGAGTTGCACATTCTGAGTTGGTTCCATATTCTGAGATCCCAATTCTGAGTTCGCAACTCTGAATGTGCTCCTAACTCGGAGTGTTTTAGCAATGCTGAATGAGTCCCCAATTCTGAGATAGTTTAAAGTTCCGAGTTACCAATGCTGAGTCTGTTACCAATTCTGAGTGAGATACCAATTCTGATTGAGTTCCACATTCTGAGTGATTCCCCAATTTTGAGTGAGTTCCCCATTCCCAGTGAGTTGAAAATTTTAAGTGAGTTCCACTTTCTGAGTGAATTCCATATTCTGAGTGAAGTCACATTCGGAGTTCTAAATTCTGAGTTCACCAATCTGAGTGATTTCTCAATTTTTGTTTGTGTTAAAAATTCTGAGAGAGTTCCCAATTCTGAGTAGTTTCTAATTCTAAATTGACAGTTCTGAGTGAGTTCCCAATTCTGAGTGATTTTTAAATTGTGAGTGAATTTCACATTCTTTGTAGTTCTGAAATCTGAGTTCCAAAATCTGAGGTCCCAATTATGACATCCCTAATGAGAGTTCCCATTTTGAATGAGTTTCACATTCTGAGTGAGTTCCCATTTCTGAGTGAATTCCCAACTCTGAGTGAATTTCCCAATCTGAGATAGTTTCCCATTCTGAGTTTACTTTCTGAGTTCCCCATTGTGAGTTCCCCATTTTGAGTGAGTTCCGAATTGTGAGTGAGTTCCACATTCTGCGATTTCCATATTCTCTGTGAGTTCCAAATGCTGGTTGTGTTGCACATCCTTAGCGCATTCCACATTCTGAGTTTCCATTTTAGAGTTCCTAATTCTGAGGGCCCAAATCTGAATGATTCCCCACATTAAGTAATTCCTTAATTTGGATTGTGTTCCCAATTCTGAGTGAGTCCCCAATTCTGAATTAGATCCTAATTCTGAGTCAGTTCCACATTCAGAGTGATCCCCAATTCTGAATTCCAAATTTTGAGGTCAAAATTCTGAGGTCCCTAATTAGAGTTCCCATTCTGAGTGAGTTCCCAATTCTGAGTGATTTCCTCATTCTGAGTGCAATCCCAAATCTTAATGAGTTCCACATTCTGAGTGTGTTTCAATTAAGAGTGAGTTCACATTTCTTAGTGAGTTGCACATTCTGAGTTGGTTCCATTTTCTGAGATCCCTATTCTGATGTCGCAAATCTGAATGTGTTCCTAACTCAGAGTGTTTTAGAGTTCCAAATTCTGAAGTCACAATTAAGATGTCCCTAATGAGAGTTCTCATTTTGAATGAGTTCCCAATGCTGAGTGAGTTCTCAATTCAGAGTGAGTTCCCAATTCTGAGTTAGATTCTAATTCTGAGTCATTTCCACATTCAGAGTGATTCCCCAATTCTGAATTCCAAATTTTGAGGTCAAAATTCTGAAGTCCCTAATTAGTGTTCCCATTCAGAGTGAGTTCCACATTCTGAGTGATTTCCTCATTCTGAGTGCATTCCCAAATTTTAGTGAGTTGCACATTCTGAGTGATTTCCTCATTCTGAGTGCATTCCCAAATCTTAATGAGTTCCACATTCTGAGTGTGTTTCAATTAAGAGTGAGTTCACATTTCTTAGTGAGTTGCACATTCTGAGTTGGTTCCATAGTCTGAGATCCCAAATCTGATTTCGCAACTCTGAATGTGCTCCTAACTCGGAGTGTTTTAGCAATGCTGAGTCCCCAATTCTGAGTGAGTTTCCAATTCCGAGTTACCAATGCTGAGTCTGTTAACAATTCTGAGTGAGTTACCAATTCTGATTGAGTTCCACATTCTCAGTGAGTGGAAAATTTTAAGTGAGTTCCACTTTCTGAGTGAATTCCATATTCTGAGTGAACTCATATTCGGAGTTCTAAATTCTGAGTTCACCAATCTGAGTGATTTCTCAATTTTTAGTATGTGTTAAAAATTCTGAGAGAGTTCCCAATTCTGAGTAGTTTCTAATTCTAAATTGACAATTCTGAGTGAGTTCGCAATTGTGAGTGATTTTCAAAATGTGAGTGAGTTTCACATTCTTTGTGAGTTCTGAAATCTGAGCTCCAAATTCTGAGGTCCCAATTATGACATCCCTAATGAGAGTTCGCATTTTGAATGAGTCCCCCATTCTGAGTGAGTTCCCATTAAAGAGTGAATTCCCAACTCTGAGTGAATTTCCCATTCTGAGTGAGTTTCCCATTCTGAGTGAGTTCCAAATGTTCAGTGACTTCCCAAATCTGAGTAAGGAAACAAATCTGAGTGCATTCACAATTCTGAGTGATTCCCACTTGCTGAGTGAGTTCCTCATTCTTAGTGCGTTCAACATTCTGCGTACCAAATTCTGAGGTCCCCATTCTGAGTGAATTCCCAATCCGAACTGTGTTCCAAATTCTGAATCAATTCGTAATTCTGAGTGAGTTCCACATTATGAGTACCAAATGAGGAGTTCCCAATTCTCATTTACCAATCTGGATAGCTTTTCACATTCTGAGTGATTTTCATATTCTTAGTGGATTCCCAAATCTAAATGTGTTTCCAAGTCTGAGTTCCAAATTCTGAAGTCACAATTATTACGTCCCTAATGAGAGTTCTCATTTTGAATGAGTTCCCGATGCTGAGTGAGTTCTCAATTCAGAGTGAGTTCCCAATTCTGAGTTAGATCCTAATTCTGAGTCAGTTCCACATTCAGAGTGATTCCCCAATTCTGAATTCCAAATTTTGAGGTCAAAATTCTGAGGTCGCTAATTAGATTTCCCATTCAGAGTGAGTTCCCAATTCTGAGTGATTTCCTCATTCTGAGTGCATTCCCAAATCTTAGTGAGTTCCACATTCTGAGTGATTTCCTCATTGTGAGTGCATTCCCAAATCTTAATGAGTTCCACATTCTGAGTGTGTTTCAATTAAGAGTGAGTTCACATTTCTTAGTGAGTTGCTCATTCTGAGTTGGTTCCATATTCTGAGATCCCAATTCTGAGTTCGCAAGTCTGAATGTGCTCCTAACTCGGAGTGTTTTAGCAATGCTGAGCCCCAATTCTGAGTGAGTTTCCAATTCCGAGTTAATAATGCTGAGTCTGTTACCAATTCTGAGTGAGATACCAATTCTGATTGAGTGAGTTCCCCATTCTCAGTGAGTTGAAAATTTTAAGTGAGTTCCACTTTCTGAGTGAATTCCATATTCTGAGTGAAGTCACATTCGGAGTTCTAATTTCTGAGTTCACCAATCTGAGTGATTTCTCAATTTTTGGTTTGTGTTAAAAATCCTGAGAGAGTTCCCAATTCTGAGTAGTTTCTAATTCTAAATTTACAATTCTGAGTGAGTTCCCAATTCTGAGTGATTTTCAAATTCTGAGTGAGTTTCACATTCTTTGTGAGTTCTGAAATCTGAGTTCCAAATTCTGAGGTCCCAATTATGACATCCCTAATGAGAGTTCCCATTTTGAATGCGTTCCACAATCTGAGTGAGTTCCCATTTCTGAGTGAATTCCCAACTCTGAGTGAATTCCCAATTCTGAGTGTCTCCCCCATTCTGAATAATAAAATCTGAGGTCAAAATTCAGATGTCCCTCCTTAGAGGCCCAATTATGAGTGTGTGTTCAATTCTGAGTGAGTGTTCAATTCTAAGTGAGTTCCACATTCTGACTGAGTTCAATGTTCTGAGATCCCCATTTTGAGTTCGCAAATCTGAGTGTGTTTCTAACTCTGAGTGTTTTAACAATTCTGAGTGTCTAACCAATTCTGAGTGAGTTTCCAATTCTGAGTTGCCAATGCTGAGTTTGTTACCAATTCTGAGCGTGTTAGCAATTTTGAGTGAGTTGCACATTCTGAGTGAGTTCACAATTTTGGGTTAGTTCCCCATTCTGAGTGCGTTTAAAATTTTAAGTGAGTTCCACCTTCTGAGAGAGTTCCATATTCTGAGTGATTACCACGTGCTGAGCTCCAAATTCGGAGTTCACAAATCTGAGTGACTTCCAAAGTCTTAGTGTGTGCTTCAGAATTTTGAGTGAGTTCCACATTCTGAGTGAGTTCCAAATGTTCAGTGACTTCCCAAATCTGAGTAAGGAAACAAATCTGAGTGCATTCACAATTCTGAGTGATTCCCAGTTGCTGAGTGAGTTCCTCATTCTTAGTGCGTTCAACATTCTCTGTACCAAATACTGAGGTCCCCATTCTGAGTGAATTCCCAATCCGAACTGTGTTCCAAATTCTGAATCAATTCGTAATTCTGAGTGAGTTCCACATTATGAGTACCAAATGAGGAGTTCCCAATTCTCACTTACCAATCTGGATAGCTTTTCACATTCTGAGTGATTTTCACATTCATAGTGGGTTCCCAAAATCAAAATGTGTTCCCAAGTCTGAGTTCCAAATTCTGAAGTCACAATTATGATGTCCCTAATGAGAGTTCTCATTTTGAATGAGTTCCCAATGCTGAGTGAGTTCTCAATTCAGAGTGAGTTCCCAATTCTGAGTTAGATCCTAATTCTGAGTCAGTTCCACATTCAGAGTGATTCTCCAATTCTGAATTCCAAATTTTGAGGTCAAAATTCTGAGGTCGCTAATTAGATTTCCCATTCAGAGTGAGTTCCCAATTCTAAGTGATTTCCTCATTCTGAGTGCATTCCCAAATCTTAGTGAGTTCCACATTCTGAGAGCGTTTCCAATTCTGAGTGTTCCACATTCTGAGTTGCACATTCTGAGTTGGTTCCATATTCTGAGATCCCAATTCTGAGTTCGCAACTCTGAATGTGCTCCTAACTCGGAGTGTTTTAGCAATGCTGAATGAGTCCCCAATTCTGAGATAGTTTAAAGTTCCGAGTTACCAATGCTGAGTCTGTTACCAATTCTGAGTGAGATACCAATTCTGATTGAGTTCCACATTCTGAGTGATTCCCCAATTTTGAGTGAGTTCCCCATTCCCAGTGAGTTGAAAATTTTAAGTGAGTTCCACTTTCTGAGTGAATTCCATATTCTGAGTGAAGTCACATTCGGAGTTCTAAATTCTGAGTTCACCAATCTGAGTGATTTCTCAATTTTTGTTTGTGTTAAAAATTCTGAGAGAGTTCCCAATTCTGAGTAGTTTCTAATTCTAAATTGACAGTTCTGAGTGAGTTCCCAATTCTGAGTGATTTTTAAATTGTGAGTGAATTTCACATTCTTTGTAGTTCTGAAATCTGAGTTCCAAAATCTGAGGTCCCAATTATGACATCCCTAATGAGAGTTCCCATTTTGAATGAGTTTCACATTCTGAGTGAGTTCCCATTTCTGAGTGAATTCCCAACTCTGAGTGAATTTCCCAATCTGAGATAGTTTCCCATTCTGAGTTTACTTTCTGAGTTCCCCATTGTGAGTTCCCCATTTTGAGTGAGTTCCGAATTGTGAGTGAGTTCCACATTCTGCGATTTCCATATTCTCTGTGAGTTCCAAATGCTGGTTGTGTTGCACATCCTTAGCGCATTCCACATTCTGAGTTTCCATTTTAGAGTTCCTAATTCTGAGGGCCCAAATCTGAATGATTCCCCACATTAAGTAATTCCTTAATTTGGATTGTGTTCCCAATTCTGAGTGAGTCCCCAATTCTGAATTAGATCCTAATTCTGAGTCAGTTCCACATTCAGAGTGATCCCCAATTCTGAATTCCAAATTTTGAGGTCAAAATTCTGAGGTCCCTAATTAGAGTTCCCATTCTGAGTGAGTTCCCAATTCTGAGTGATTTCCTCATTCTGAGTGCAATCCCAAATCTTAATGAGTTCCACATTCTGAGTGTGTTTCAATTAAGAGTGAGTTCACATTTCTTAGTGAGTTGCACATTCTGAGTTGGTTCCATTTTCTGAGATCCCTATTCTGATGTCGCAAATCTGAATGTGTTCCTAACTCAGAGTGTTTTAGAGTTCCAAATTCTGAAGTCACAATTAAGATGTCCCTAATGAGAGTTCTCATTTTGAATGAGTTCCCAATGCTGAGTGAGTTCTCAATTCAGAGTGAGTTCCCAATTCTGAGTTAGATTCTAATTCTGAGTCATTTCCACATTCAGAGTGATTCCCCAATTCTGAATTCCAAATTTTGAGGTCAAAATTCTGAAGTCCCTAATTAGTGTTCCCATTCAGAGTGAGTTCCACATTCTGAGTGATTTCCTCATTCTGAGTGCATTCCCAAATTTTAGTGAGTTGCACATTCTGAGTGATTTCCTCATTCTGAGTGCATTCCCAAATCTTAATGAGTTCCACATTCTGAGTGTGTTTCAATTAAGAGTGAGTTCACATTTCTTAGTGAGTTGCACATTCTGAGTTGGTTCCATAGTCTGAGATCCCAAATCTGATTTCGCAACTCTGAATGTGCTCCTAACTCGGAGTGTTTTAGCAATGCTGAGCCCCAATTCTGAGTGAGTTTCCAATTCCGAGTTACCAATGCTGAGTCTGTTAACAATTCTGAGTGAGTTACCAATTCTGATTGAGTTCCACATTCTCAGTGAGTGGAAAATTTTAAGTGAGTTCCACTTTCTGAGTGAATTCCATATTCTGAGTGAACTCATATTCGGAGTTCTAAATTCTGAGTTCACCAATCTGAGTGATTTCTCAATTTTTAGTATGTGTTAAAAATTCTGAGAGAGTTCCCAATTCTGAGTAGTTTCTAATTCTAAATTGACAATTCTGAGTGAGTTCGCAATTGTGAGTGATTTTCAAAATGTGAGTGAGTTTCACATTCTTTGTGAGTTCTGAAATCTGAGCTCCAAAATCTGAGGTCCCAATTATGACATCCCTAATGAGAGTTCGCATTTTGAATGAGTCCCCCATTCTGAGTGAGTTCCCATTAAAGAGTGAATTCCCAACTCTGAGTGAATTTCCCATTCTGAGTGAGTTTCCCATTCTGAGTGAGTTCCAAATGTTCAGTGACTTCCCAAATCTGAGTAAGGAAACAAATCTGAGTGCATTCACAATTCTGAGTGATTCCCACTTGCTGAGTGAGTTCCTCATTCTTAGTGCGTTCAACATTCTGCGTACCAAATTCTGAGGTCCCCATTCTGAGTGAATTCCCAATCCGAACTGTGTTCCAAATTCTGAATCAATTCATAATTCTGAGTGAGTTCCACATTATGAGTACCAAATGAGGAGTTCCCAATTCTCATTTACCAATCTGGATAGCTTTTCACATTCTGAGTGATTTTCATATTCTTAGTGGATTCCCAAATCTAAATGTGTTTCCAAGTCTGAGTTCCAAATTCTGAAGTCACAATTATTACGTCCCTAATGAGAGTTCTCATTTTGAATGAGTTCCCGATGCTGAGTGAGTTCTCAATTCAGAGTGAGTTCCCAATTCTGAGTTAGATCCTAATTCTGAGTCAGTTCCACATTCAGAGTGATTCCCCAATTCTGAATTCCAAATTTTGAGGTCAAAATTCTGAGGTCGCTAATTAGATTTCCCATTCAGAGTGAGTTCCCAATTCTGAGTGATTTCCTCATTCTGAGTGCATTCCCAAATCTTAGTGAGTTCCACATTCTGAGTGATTTCCTCATTGTGAGTGCATTCCCAAATCTTAATGAGTTCCACATTCTGAGTGTGTTTCAATTAAGAGTGAGTTCACATTTCTTAGTGAGTTGCTCATTCTGAGTTGGTTCCATATTCTGAGATCCCAATTCTGAGTTCGCAAGTCTGAATGTGCTCCTAACTCGGAGTGTTTTAGCAATGCTGAGCCCCAATTCTGAGTGAGTTTCCAATTCCGAGTTAATAATGCTGAGTCTGTTACCAATTCTGAGTGAGATACCAATTCTGATTGAGTGAGTTCCCCATTCTCAGTGAGTTGAAAATTTTAAGTGAGTTCCACTTTCTGAGTGAATTCCATATTCTGAGTGAAGTCACATTCGGAGTTCTAATTTCTGAGTTCACCAATCTGAGTGATTTCTCAATTTTTGGTTTGTGTTAAAAATCCTGAGAGAGTTCCCAATTCTGAGTAGTTTCTAATTCTAAATTTACAATTCTGAGTGAGTTCCCAATTCTGAGTGATTTTCAAATTCTGAGTGAGTTTCACATTCTTTGTGAGTTCTGAAATCTGAGTTCCAAATTCTGAGGTCCCAATTATGACATCCCTAATGAGAGTTCCCATTTTGAATGCGTTCCACAATCTGAGTGAGTTCCCATTTCTGAGTGAATTCCCAACTCTGAGTGAATTCCCAATTCTGAGTGTCTCCCCCATTCTGAATAATAAAATCTGAGGTCAAAATTCAGATGTCCCTCCTTAGAGGCCCAATTATGAGTGTGTGTTCAATTCTGAGTGAGTGTTCAATTCTAAGTGAGTTCCACATTCTGACTGAGTTCAATGTTCTGAGATCCCCATTTTGAGTTCGCAAATCTGAGTGTGTTTCTAACTCTGAGTGTTTTAACAATTCTGAGTGTCTAACCAATTCTGAGTGAGTTTCCAATTCTGAGTTGCCAATGCTGAGTTTGTTACCAATTCTGAGCATGTTAGCAATTTTGAGTGAGTTGCACATTCTGAGTGAGTTCACAATTTTGGGTTAGTTCCCCATTCTGAGTGCGTTTAAAATTTTAAGTGAGTTCCACCTTCTGAGAGAGTTCCATATTCTGAGTGATTACCACGTGCTGAGCTCCAAATTCGGAGTTCACAAATCTGAGTGACTTCCAAAGTCTTAGTGTGTGCTTCAGAATTTTGAGTGAGTTCCACATTCTGAGTGAGTTCCAAATGTTCAGTGACTTCCCAAATCTGAGTAAGGAAACAAATCTGAGTGCATTCACAATTCTGAGTGATTCCCAGTTGCTGAGTGAGTTCCTCATTCTTAGTGCGTTCAACATTCTCTGTACCAAATACTGAGGTCCCCATTCTGAGTGAATTCCCAATCCGAACTGTGTTCCAAATTCTGAATCAATTCGTAATTCTGAGTGAGTTCCACATTATGAGTACCAAATGAGGAGTTCCCAATTCTCACTTACCAATCTGGATAGCTTTTCACATTCTGAGTGATTTTCACATTCATAGTGGGTTCCCAAAATCAAAATGTGTTCCCAAGTCTGAGTTCCAAATTCTGAAGTCACAATTATGATGTCCCTAATGAGAGTTCTCATTTTGAATGAGTTCCCAATGCTGAGTGAGTTCTCAATTCAGAGTGAGTTCCCAATTCTGAGTTAGATCCTAATTCTGAGTCAGTTCCACATTCAGAGTGATTCTCCAATTCTGAATTCCAAATTTTGAGGTCAAAATTCTGAGGTCGCTAATTAGATTTCCCATTCAGAGTGAGTTCCCAATTCTAAGTGATTTCCTCATTCTGAGTGCATTCCCAAATCTTAGTGAGTTCCACATTCTGAGAGCGTTTCCAATTCTGAGTGTTCCACATTCTGAGTTGCACATTCTGAGTTGGTTCCATATTCTGAGATCCCAATTCTGAGTTCGCAACTCTGAATGTGCTCCTAACTCGGAGTGTTTTAGCAATGCTGAATGAGTCCCCAATTCTGAGATAGTTTAAAGTTCCGAGTTACCAATGCTGAGTGAGATACCAATTCTGAGTGAGATACCAATTCTGATTGAGTTCCACATTCTGAGTGATTCCCCAATTTTGAGTGAGTTCCCCATTCCCAGTGAGTTGAAAATTTTAAGTGAGTTCCACTTTCTGAGTGAATTCCATATTCTGAGTGAAGTCACATTCGGAGTTCTAAATTCTGAGTTCACCAATCTGAGTGATTTCTCAATTTTTGTTTGTGTTAAAAATTCTGAGAGAGTTCCCAATTCTGAGTAGTTTCTAATTCTAAATTGACAGTTCTGAGTGAGTTCCCAATTCTGAGTGATTTTTAAATTGTGAGTGAATTTCACATTCTTTGTAGTTCTGAAATCTGAGTTCCAAAATCTGAGGTCCCAATTATGACATCCCTAATGAGAGTTCCCATTTTGAATGAGTTTCACATTCTGAGTGAGTTCCCATTTCTGAGTGAATTCCCAACTCTGAGTGAATTTCCCAATCTGAGATAGTTTCCCATTCTGAGTTTACTTTCTGAGTTCCCCATTGTGAGTTCCCCATTTTGAGTGAGTTCCGAATTGTGAGTGAGTTCCACATTCTGCGATTTCCATATTCTCTGTGAGTTCCAAATGCTGGTTGTGTTGCACATCCTTAGCGCATTCCACATTCTGAGTTTCCATTTTAGAGTTCCTAATTCTGAGGGCCCAAATCTGAATGAGTCCCCACATTAAGAAATTCCTTAATTTGGATTGTGTTCCCAATTCTGAGTGAGTCCCCAATTCTGAATTAGATCCTAATTCTGAGTCAGTTCCACATTCAGAGTGATCCCCAATTCTGAATTCCAAATTTTGAGGTCAAAATTCTGAGGTCCCTAATTAGAGTTCCCATTCTGAGTGAGTTCCCAATTCTGAGTGATTTCCTCATTCTGAGTGCAATCCCAAATCTTAATGAGTTCCACATTCTGAGTGTGTTTCAATTAAGAGTGAGTTCACATTTCTTAGTGAGTTGCACATTCTGAGTTGGTTCCATTTTCTGAGATCCCTATTCTGATGTCGCAAATCTGAATGTGTTCCTAACTCAGAGTGTTTTAGAGTTCCAAATTCTGAAGTCACAATTAAGATGTCCCTAATGAGAGTTCTCATTTTGAATGAGTTCCCAATGCTGAGTGAGTTCTCAATTCAGAGTGAGTTCCCAATTCTGAGTTAGATTCTAATTCTGAGTCATTTCCACATTCAGAGTGATTCCCCAATTCTGAATTCCAAATTTTGAGGTCAAAATTCTGAAGTCCCTAATTAGAGTTCCCATTCAGAGTGAGTTCCACATTCTGAGTGATTTCCTCATTCTGAGTGCATTCCCAAATTTTAGTGAGTTGCACATTCTGAGTGATTTCCTCATTCTGAGTGCATTCCCAAATCTTAATGAGTTCCACATTCTGAGTGTGTTTCAATTAAGAGTGAGTTCACATTTCTTAGTGAGTTGCACATTCTGAGTTGGTTCCATAGTCTGAGATCCCAAATCTGATTTCGCAAGTCTGAATGTGCTCCTAACTCGGAGTGTTTTAGCAATGCTGAACCCCAATTCTGAGATAGTTTAAAGTTCCGAGTTACCAATGCTGAGTCTGTTAACAATTCTGAGTGAGTTACCAATTCTGATTGAGTTCCACATTCTCAGTGAGTGGAAAATTTTAAGTGAGTTCCACTTTCTGAGTGAATTCCATATTCTGAGTGAACTCATATTCGGAGTTCTAAATTCTGAGTTCACCAATCTGAGTGATTTCTCAATTTTTAGTATGTGTTAAAAATTCTGAGAGAGTTCCCAATTCTGAGTAGTTTCTAATTCTAAATTGACAATTCTGAGTGAGTTCGCAATTGTGAGTGATTTTCAAAATGTGAGTGAGTTTCACATTCTTTGTGAGTTCTGAAATCTGAGCTCCAAAATCTGAGGTCCCAATTATGACATCCCTAATGAGAGTTCGCATTTTGAATGAGTCCCCCATTCTGAGTGAGTTCCCATTAAAGAGTGAATTCCCAACTCTGAGTGAATTTCCCATTCTGAGTGAGTTTCCCATTCTGAGTGAGTTCCAAATGTTCAGTGACTTCCCAAATCTGAGTAAGGAAACAAATCTGAGTGCATTCACAATTCTGAGTGATTCCCACTTGCTGAGTGAGTTCCTCATTCTTAGTGCGTTCAACATTCTGCGTACCAAATTCTGAGGTCCCCATTCTGAGTGAATTCCCAATCCGAACTGTGTTCCAAATTCTGAATCAATTCATAATTCTGAGTGAGTTCCACATTATGAGTACCAAATGAGGAGTTCCCAATTCTCATTTACCAATCTGGATAGCTTTTCACATTCTGAGTGATTTTCATATTCTTAGTGGATTCCCAAATCTAAATGTGTTTCCAAGTCTGAGTTCCAAATTCTGAAGTCACAATTATTACGTCCCTAATGAGAGTTCTCATTTTGAATGAGTTCCCGATGCTGAGTGAGTTCTCAATTCAGAGTGAGTTCCCAATTCTGAGTTAGATCCTAATTCTGAGTCAGTTCCACATTCAGAGTGATTCCCCAATTCTGAATTCCAAATTTTGAGGTCAAAATTCTGAGGTCGCTAATTAGATTTCCCATTCAGAGTGAGTTCCCAATTCTGAGTGATTTCCTCATTCTGAGTGCATTCCCAAATCTTAGTGAGTTCCACATTCTGAGTGATTTCCTCATTGTGAGTGCATTCCCAAATCTTAATGAGTTCCACATTCTGAGTGTGTTTCAATTAAGAGTGAGTTCACATTTCTTAGTGAGTTGCTCATTCTGAGTTGGTTCCATATTCTGAGATCCCAATTCTGAGTTCGCAAGTCTGAATGTGCTCCTAACTCGGAGTGTTTTAGCAATGCTGAGCCCCAATTCTGAGTGAGTTTCCAATTCCGAGTTAATAATGCTGAGTCTGTTACCAATTCTGAGTGAGATACCAATTCTGATTGAGTGAGTTCCCCATTCTCAGTGAGTTGAAAATTTTAAGTGAGTTCCACTTTCTGAGTGAATTCCATATTCTGAGTGAAGTCACATTCGGAGTTCTAATTTCTGAGTTCACCAATCTGAGTGATTTCTCAATTTTTGGTTTGTGTTAAAAATCCTGAGAGAGTTCCCAATTCTGAGTAGTTTCTAATTCTAAATTTACAATTCTGAGTGAGTTCCCAATTCTGAGTGATTTTCAAATTCTGAGTGAGTTTCACATTCTTTGTGAGTTCTGAAATCTGAGTTCCAAATTCTGAGGTCCCAATTATGACATCCCTAATGAGAGTTCCCATTTTGAATGCGTTCCACAATCTGAGTGAGTTCCCATTTCTGAGTGAATTCCCAACTCTGAGTGAATTCCCAATTCTGAGTGTCTCCCCCATTCTGAATAATAAAATCTGAGGTCAAAATTCAGATGTCCCTCCTTAGAGGCCCAATTATGAGTGTGTGTTCAATTCTGAGTGAGTGTTCAATTCTAAGTGAGTTCCACATTCTGACTGAGTTCAATGTTCTGAGATCCCCATTTTGAGTTCGCAAATCTGAGTGTGTTTCTAACTCTGAGTGTTTTAACAATTCTGAGTGTCTAACCAATTCTGAGTGAGTTTCCAATTCTGAGTTGCCAATGCTGAGTTTGTTACCAATTCTGAGCATGTTAGCAATTTTGAGTGAGTTGCACATTCTGAGTGAGTTCACAATTTTGGGTTAGTTCCCCATTCTGAGTGCGTTTAAAATTTTAAGTGAGTTCCACCTTCTGAGAGAGTTCCATATTCTGAGTGATTACCACGTGCTGAGCTCCAAATTCGGAGTTCACAAATCTGAGTGACTTCCAAAGTCTTAGTGTGTGCTTCAGAATTTTGAGTGAGTTCCACATTCTGAGTGAGTTCCAAATGTTCAGTGACTTCCCAAATCTGAGTAAGGAAACAAATCTGAGTGCATTCACAATTCTGAGTGATTCCCAGTTGCTGAGTGAGTTCCTCATTCTTAGTGCGTTCAACATTCTCTGTACCAAATACTGAGGTCCCCATTCTGAGTGAATTCCCAATCCGAACTGTGTTCCAAATTCTGAATCAATTCGTAATTCTGAGTGAGTTCCACATTATGAGTACCAAATGAGGAGTTCCCAATTCTCACTTACCAATCTGGATAGCTTTTCACATTCTGAGTGATTTTCACATTCATAGTGGGTTCCCAAAATCAAAATGTGTTCCCAAGTCTGAGTTCCAAATTCTGAAGTCACAATTATGATGTCCCTAATGAGAGTTCTCATTTTGAATGAGTTCCCAATGCTGAGTGAGTTCTCAATTCAGAGTGAGTTCCCAATTCTGAGTTAGATCCTAATTCTGAGTCAGTTCCACATTCAGAGTGATTCTCCAATTCTGAATTCCAAATTTTGAGGTCAAAATTCTGAGGTCGCTAATTAGATTTCCCATTCAGAGTGAGTTCCCAATTCTAAGTGATTTCCTCATTCTGAGTGCATTCCCAAATCTTAGTGAGTTCCACATTCTGAGAGCGTTTCCAATTCTGAGTGTTCCACATTCTGAGTTGCACATTCTGAGTTGGTTCCATATTCTGAGATCCCAATTCTGAGTTCGCAACTCTGAATGTGCTCCTAACTCGGAGTGTTTTAGCAATGCTGAATGAGTCCCCAATTCTGAGATAGTTTAAAGTTCCGAGTTACCAATGCTGAGTGAGATACCAATTCTGAGTGAGATACCAATTCTGATTGAGTTCCACATTCTGAGTGATTCCCCAATTTTGAGTGAGTTCCCCATTCCCAGTGAGTTGAAAATTTTAAGTGAGTTCCACTTTCTGAGTGAATTCCATATTCTGAGTGAAGTCACATTCGGAGTTCTAAATTCTGAGTTCACCAATCTGAGTGATTTCTCAATTTTTGTTTGTGTTAAAAATTCTGAGAGAGTTCCCAATTCTGAGTAGTTTCTAATTCTAAATTGACAGTTCTGAGTGAGTTCCCAATTCTGAGTGATTTTTAAATTGTGAGTGAATTTCACATTCTTTGTAGTTCTGAAATCTGAGTTCCAAAATCTGAGGTCCCAATTATGACATCCCTAATGAGAGTTCCCATTTTGAATGAGTTTCACATTCTGAGTGAGTTCCCATTTCTGAGTGAATTCCCAACTCTGAGTGAATTTCCCAATCTGAGATAGTTTCCCATTCTGAGTTTACTTTCTGAGTTCCCCATTGTGAGTTCCCCATTTTGAGTGAGTTCCGAATTGTGAGTGAGTTCCACATTCTGCGATTTCCATATTCTCTGTGAGTTCCAAATGCTGGTTGTGTTGCACATCCTTAGCGCATTCCACATTCTGAGTTTCCATTTTAGAGTTCCTAATTCTGAGGGCCCAAATCTGAATGAGTCCCCACATTAAGAAATTCCTTAATTTGGATTGTGTTCCCAATTCTGAGTGAGTCCCCAATTCTGAATTAGATCCTAATTCTGAGTCAGTTCCACATTCAGAGTGATCCCCAATTCTGAATTCCAAATTTTGAGGTCAAAATTCTGAGGTCCCTAATTAGAGTTCCCATTCTGAGTGAGTTCCCAATTCTGAGTGATTTCCTCATTCTGAGTGCAATCCCAAATCTTAATGAGTTCCACATTCTGAGTGTGTTTCAATTAAGAGTGAGTTCACATTTCTTAGTGAGTTGCACATTCTGAGTTGGTTCCATTTTCTGAGATCCCTATTCTGATGTCGCAAATCTGAATGTGTTCCTAACTCAGAGTGTTTTAGAGTTCCAAATTCTGAAGTCACAATTAAGATGTCCCTAATGAGAGTTCTCATTTTGAATGAGTTCCCAATGCTGAGTGAGTTCTCAATTCAGAGTGAGTTCCCAATTCTGAGTTAGATTCTAATTCTGAGTCATTTCCACATTCAGAGTGATTCCCCAATTCTGAATTCCAAATTTTGAGGTCAAAATTCTGAAGTCCCTAATTAGTGTTCCCTTTCAGAGTGAGTTCCACATTCTGAGTGATTTCCTCATTCTGAGTGCATTCCCAAATTTTAGTGAGTTGCACATTCTGAGTGATTTCCTCATTCTGAGTGCATTCCCAAATCTTAATGAGTTCCACATTCTGAGTGTGTTTCAATTAAGAGTGAGTTCACATTTCTTAGTGAGTTGCACATTCTGAGTTGGTTCCATAGTCTGAGATCCCAAATCTGATTTCGCAACTCTGAATGTGCTCCTAACTCGGAGTGTTTTAGCAATGCTGAGTCCCCAATTCTGAGTGAGTTTCCAATTCCGAGTTACCAATGCTGAGTCTGTTAACAATTCTGAGTGAGTTACCAATTCTGATTGAGTTCCACATTCTCAGTGAGTGGAAAATTTTAAGTGAGTTCCACTTTCTGAGTGAATTCCATATTCTGAGTGAACTCATATTCGGAGTTCTAAATTCTGAGTTCACCAATCTGAGTGATTTCTCAATTTTTAGTATGTGTTAAAAATTCTGAGAGAGTTCCCAATTCTGAGTAGTTTCTAATTCTAAATTGACAATTCTGAGTGAGTTCGCAATTGTGAGTGATTTTCAAAATGTGAGTGAGTTTCACATTCTTTGTGAGTTCTGAAATCTGAGCTCCAAATTCTGAGGTCCCAATTATGACATCCCTAATGAGAGTTCGCATTTTGAATGAGTCCCCCATTCTGAGTGAGTTCCCATTAAAGAGTGAATTCCCAACTCTGAGTGAATTTCCCATTCTGAGTGAGTTTCCCATTCTGAGTGAGTTCCAAATGTTCAGTGACTTCCCAAATCTGAGTAAGGAAACAAATCTGAGTGCATTCACAATTCTGAGTGATTCCCACTTGCTGAGTGAGTTCCTCATTCTTAGTGCGTTCAACATTCTGCGTACCAAATTCTGAGGTCCCCATTCTGAGTGAATTCCCAATCCGAACTGTGTTCCAAATTCTGAATCAATTCGTAATTCTGAGTGAGTTCCACATTATGAGTACCAAATGAGGAGTTCCCAATTCTCATTTACCAATCTGGATAGCTTTTCACATTCTGAGTGATTTTCATATTCTTAGTGGATTCCCAAATCTAAATGTGTTTCCAAGTCTGAGTTCCAAATTCTGAAGTCACAATTATTACGTCCCTAATGAGAGTTCTCATTTTGAATGAGTTCCCGATGCTGAGTGAGTTCTCAATTCAGAGTGAGTTCCCAATTCTGAGTTAGATCCTAATTCTGAGTCAGTTCCACATTCAGAGTGATTCGCCAATTCTGAATTCCAAATTTTGAGGTCAAAATTCTGAGGTCGCTAATTAGATTTCCCATTCAGAGTGAGTTCCCAATTCTGAGTGATTTCCTCATTCTGAGTGCATTCCCAAATCTTAGTGAGTTCCACATTCTGAGTGATTTCCTCATTCTGAGTGCATTCCCAAATCTTAATGAGTTCCACATTCTGAGTGTGTTTCAATTAAGAGTGAGTTCACATTTCTTAGTGAGTTGCACATTCTGAGTTGGTTCCATATTCTGAGATCCCAATTCTGAGTTCGCAAGTCTGAATGTGCTCCTAACTCGGAGTGTTTTAGCAATGCTGAGTCCCAATTCTGAGTGAGTTTCCAATTCCGAGTTAATAATGCTGAGTCTGTTACCAATTCTGAGTGAGATACCAATTCTGATTGAGTGAGTTCCCCATTCTCAGTGAGTTGAAAATTTTAAGTGAGTTCCACTTTCTGAGTGAATTCCATATTCTGAGTGAAGTCACATTCGGAGTTCTAATTTCTGAGTTCACCAATCTGAGTGATTTCTCAATTTTTGGTTTGTGTTAAAAATCCTGAGAGAGTTCCCAATTCTGAGTAGTTTCTAATTCTAAATTTACAATTCTGAGTGAGTTCCCAATTCTGAGTGATTTTCAAATTCTTTGTGAGTTTCACATTCTTTGTGAGTTCTGAAATCTGAGTTCCAAATTCTGAGGTCCCAATTATGACATCCCTAATGAGAGTTCCCATTTTGAATGCGTTCCACAATCTGAGTGAGTTCCCATTTCTGAGTGAATTCCCAACTCTGAGTGAGTTCCCAATTCTGAGTGTTCCCCCATTCTGAATATACAAATCTGAGGTCAAAATTCAGATGTCCCTCCTTAGAGGCCCAATTATGAGTGTGTGTTCAATTCTGAGTGAGTGTTCAATTCTAAGTGAGTTCCACATTCTGACTGAGTTCAATGTTCTGAGATCCCATTTTGAGTTCGCAAATCTGAGTGTGTTTCTAACTCTGAGTGTTTTAACAATTCTGAGTGTCTAACCAATTCTGAGTGAGTTTCCAATTCTGAGTTGCCAATGCTGAGTTTGTTACCAATTCTGAGCGTGTTAGCAATTTTGAGTGAGTTGCACATTCTGAGTGAGTTCACAATTTTGGGTTAGTTCCCCATTCTGAGTGCGTTTAAAATTTTAAGTGAGTTCCACCTTCTGAGAGAGTTCCATATTCTGAGTGATTACCACGTGCTGAGCTCCAAATTCGGAGTTCACAAATCTGAGTGACTTCCAAAGTCTTAGTGTGTGCTTCAGAATTTGAGTGAGTTCCACATTCTGAGTGAGTTCCAAATGTTCAGTGACTTCCCAAATCTGAGTAAGGAAACAAATCTGAGTGCATTCACAATTCTGAGTGATTCCCAGTTGCTGAGTGAGTTCCTCATTCTTAGTGCGTTCAACATTCTCTGTACCAAATACTGAGGTCCCCATTCTGAGTGAATTCCCAATCCGAACTGTGTTCCAAATTCTGAATCAATTCGTAATTCTGAGTGAGTTCCACATTATGAGTACCAAATGAGGAGTTCCCAATTCTCACTTACCAATCTGGATAGCTTTTCACATTCTGAGTGATTTTCACATTCATAGTGGGTTCCCAAAATCAAAATGTGTTCCCAAGTCTGAGTTCCAAATTCTGAAGTCACAATTATGATGTCCCTAATGAGAGTTCTCATTTTGAATGAGTTCCCAATGCTGAGTGAGTTCTCAATTCAGAGTGAGTTCCCAATTCTGAGTTAGATCCTAATTCTGAGTCAGTTCCACATTCAGAGTGATTCCCCAATTCTGAATTCCAAATTTTGAGGTCAAAATTCTGAGGTCCCTAATTAGAGTTCCCATTCTGAGTGAGTTCCCAATTCTGAGTGATTTCCTCATTCTGAGTGCATTCCCAGATCTTAGTGAGTTCCACATTCTGAGTGATTTCCTCATTGTGAGTGCATTCCCAAATCTTAATGAGTTCCACATTCTGAGTGTGTTTCAATTAAGAGTGAGTTCACATTTCTTAGTGAGTTGCACATTCTGAGTTGGTTCCATATTCTGAGATCCCAATTCTGAGTTCACAAATATGAATGTGCTCCTAACTCAGAGTGTTTTAGCAATGCTGAGTCCCCAATTCTGAGTGAGTTTCCAATTCCAAGTTACCAATGCTGAGTCTGTTACCAATTCTGAGTGAGATACCAATTCTGATTGAGTTCCACATTCTGAGTGAGTTCCCAATTTTGAGTGAGTTCCCCATTCTCAGTGAGTTGAAAATTTTAAGTGAGTTCCACATTCTGAGTGAAATCCATATTCTGAGTGAACTCATATTCGGAGTTCTAAATTCTGAGTTCACCAATCTGAGTGTTTTCTCAATTTTTAGTTTCTGTTAAAAATTCTGAGAGAGTTCCCAATTCTGAGTATTTTCTAATTCTAAACTGACAATTCTGAGTGAGTTCCCAATTGTGAGTGATTTTCAAATTCTGAGTGAGTTTCACATTCTTTGTGAGTTCTGAAATCTGAGTTCCAAATTCTGAGGTCCCAATTATGACATCCCTAATGAGAGTTCCCATTTTGAATGAGTTCCACATTCTGAGTGAGTGAATTCCCAACTCTGAGTGAATTTCCCATTCTGAGTGAGTTTCCCATTCTGAGTTTACTTTCTGAGTTCCCCATTCTGAATGAGTTCCCCATTTTGTGTGAGTTCCAGATTGTGAGTGAGTTCCACATTCTACGATTTCCATATTCTCTGTGAGTTCCAAATGCTGGTTGTGTTCCACTTCCTTAGCGCATTCCACATTCTGAGTTTCCATTTTAGAGTCCCTAATTCTGAGGACCCAAACCTGAATGATTCCCCACATTAAGAAATTCCTCACTTTGGATTGTGTTCCTAATTCTGAGTGAGTCCCCAATTCTGAATTCCAAATTCCGAGGTCAAATTTCAGAAGTCCCTCATTAGAGTCCCCATTCTGAGTGAGTGTTCAATCCTGAGTGAGTGTTCAATTCTAAGTGAGTTCCACATTCTGAGTGAGTTCAATGTTCTGAGATCCCAATTATGAGTTCGCAAATTTGAGTGTGTTTCTAACTCTGAGTGTTTTAGCAATTCTGAGTGTCTATCCAATTTTGAGTGAGTTTCCAATTCTGAGTTGCCAATGCTGAGTGTGTTACCAATTCTGAGCGTATTAGCAATTTAGAGTGAGTTGCACATTCTGAGTGAGTTCACAATTTTGGGTTAGTTCCCCATTCTGAGTGCGTTTAAAATTTTAAGTGAGTTCCACCTTCTGAGTGAGTTCCATATTCTGAGTGATTACCACGTGCTGAGCTCCAAATTCTGAGTTCACAAATCTGAGTGACTTCCAAAGTCTTAGTCTGTGTTTGCCATTCTGAGTGAGTTCCAAATGTTCAGTGACTTCCCAAATCTGAGTAAGGAAACAAATCTGAGTGCATTCACAATTCTGAGTGATTCCCACTTGCTGAGTGAGTTCCTCATTCTTAGTGTGTTCAACATTCTGCGTACCAAATTCTGAGTGAGTTTCCCATTCTAAGTGAATTCTGAATCTGAACTGTGTTCCAAATTCTGAATCAATTCGTAATTCTGAGTGAGTTCCACATTATGAGTACCAAATGAGGAGTTCCCAATTCTCACTTACCAATCTGGATAGCTTTTCACATTCTGAGTGATTTTCACATTCATAGTGGGTTCCCAAAATCAAAATGTGTTCCCAAGTCTGAGTTCCAAATTCTGAAGTCACAATTATGATGTCCCTAATGAGAGTTCTCATTTTGAATGAGTTCCCAATGCTGAGTGAGTTCTCAATTCAGAGTGAGTTCCCAATTCTGAGTTAGATCCTAATTCTGAGTCAGTTCCACATTCAGAGTGATTCCCCAATTCTGAATTCCAAATTTTGAGGTCAAAATTCTGAGGTCCCTAATTAGAGTTCCCATTCTGAGTGAGTTCCACATTCTGAGTGATTTCCTCATTCTGAGTGCATTCCCAAATCTTAGTGAGTTCCACATTCTGAGTGATTTCCTCATTGTGAGTGCATTCCCAAATCTTAATGAGTTCCACATTCTGAGTGTGTTTCAATTAAGAGTGAGTTCACATTTCTTAGTGAGTTGCACATTCTGAGTTGGTTCCATATTCTGAGATCCCAATTCTGAGTTCGCAAGTCTGAATGTGCTCCTAACTCGGAGTGTTTTAGCAATGCTGAATGAGTCCCCAATTCTGAGTGAGTTTCCAATTCCGAGTTACTAATGCTGAGTCTGTTACCAATTCTGAGAGAGATACCAATTCTGATTGAGTTCCCATATTCTGAGTGAGTTCCCAATTTTGAGTGAGTTCCCCATTCCCAGTGAGTTGAAAATTTTAAGTGAGTTCCACTTTCTGAGTGAATTCCATATTCTGAGTGAAGTCACATTCGGAGTTCTAAATTCTGAGTTCACCAATCTGAGTGATTTCTCAATTTTTTGTTTGTGTTAAAAATTCTGAGAGAGTTCCCAATTCTGAGTAGTTTCTAATTCTAAATTGACAATTCTGAGTGAGTTCCCAATTCTGAGTGATTTTCAAATTCTGAGTTTCACATTCTTTGTGACTTCTGAAATCTGAGTTCCAAATTCTGAGGTACCAATTATGACATCCCTAATGAGAGTTCACATTTTGAATGAGTTCCCCATTCTGAGTGAGTTCCCCTTTTCTGAGTGAATTCCCAGCTCTGAGTGATTTCCCATTCTGAGATAGTTTCCCATTCTGAGTTTACTTTCTGAGTTCCCCATTCTGAGTGAGTTCCCCATTTTGAGTGAGTTCCAAATTGTGAGTGAGTTGAACATTCCGCGAGTTCCACATTCTCTGTGAGTTCCAAATGCTGGTTGTGTTCCACATCCTTAGCGCATTCCACATTGTGAGTTTCCATTTTAGAGTTCCTAATTCTGAGGGCCCAAATCTGAATGATTCCCCACATTAAGAAATTCCTCAATTTGGATTGTGTTCTCAATTCTGAGTGAGTCTCCAATTCTGAATTAGATCCTAATTCTGAGTGAGTTCCACATTCAGAGTGATCCCCAATTCTGAATTCCAAATTTTGAGGTCAAAATTCTGAGGTCCCTAATTAGAGTTCCCATTCTGAGTGAGTTCCCAAATCTGAGTGATTTCCTCATTCTGAGTGCATTCCCAAATCTTAGTGAGATCCACATTCTGAGTGTGTTTCAATTAAGAGTGAGTTCACATTTCTTAGTGAGTTGCACATTCTGAGTTGGTTCCATTTTCTGAGATCCCTATTCTGATGTCGCAAATGTGAATGTGTTCCTAACTCAGAGTGTTTTAAAGTTCCAAATTCTGAAGTCACAATTAAGATGTCCCTAATGACAGTTCTCATTTTGAATGAGTTCCCAATGCTGCGTGAGTTCTCAATTCAGAGTGAGTTCCCAATTCTGAGTTAGATCCTAATTCTTAGTCAGTTCCACATTCAGAGTGATTCCCCAATTCTGAATTCCAAATTTTGAGGTCAAAATTCTGAGGTCCCTAATTAGAGTTCCCATTCAGAGTGAGTTTCACATTCTGAGTGATTTCCTCATTCTGAGTGCATTCCCAAATCTTAGTGAGTTGCACATTCTGAGTGATTTCCTCATTCTGAGTGCATTCCCAAATCTTAATGAGTTCCACATTCTGAGTGTGTTTCAATTAAGAGTGAGTTCACATTTCTTAGTGAGTTGCACATTCTGAGTTAGTTCCATAGTCTGAGATCCCAATTCTGAGTTCGCAAGTCTGAATGTGCTCCTAACTCGGAGTGTTTTAGCAATGCTGAATGAGTCCCCAATTCTGAGTGAGTTTCACATTTTTTGTGAGTTCTGAAATCTGAGTTTCAAATTCTGAGGTCCCAATTATGACATCCCTAATGAGATTTCCCATATTGAATGAGTTCCACAATCTGAGTGAGTTCCCATTTCTGAGTGAATTTCCAACTCTGAGTGAGTTCCCAATTCTGAGTGAGTCCCCAATTCTGAATTCCAAATTCTGAGGTCAAAATTCAGATGTCCCTACTTAGAGTACCAATTCTGAGTGTGTGTTCAATTCTGAGTGAGTGTTCAATTCTAAGTGAGTTGCAAATTCTGAGTGAGTTCACAATTTTGGGTTAGTTCCCCATTCTGAGTGCATTTAAAATTTTTAGTGAGTTCCACCTTCTGAGTGAGTTCCATATTCTGAGTGATTACCACGTGCTGAGCTCCAAATTCTGAGTTCACAAATCTGAGTGACTTCCAAAGTCTTAGTGTGTGCTTCCCATTCTTAGTGAGTTCCACATTCTGAGTGAGTTCCAAATGTTCAGTGACTTCCCAAATCTGAGTAAGGAAGCAAATCTGAGTGCATTTACAATTCTGAGTGATTTCCACTTGCTGAGTGAGTTCCTCATTCTTAGTGCGTTCAACATTCTGCGTAACAAATTCTGAGGTCCCCATTCTGAGTGAATTCCCAATCCGAACTGTGTTCCAAATTCTGAATCAATTCGTAATTCTGAGTGAGTTCCACATTATGAGTACCAAATGAGGAGTTCCCAATTCTCATTTACCAATCTGGATAGCTTTTCACATTCTGAGTGATTTTCAAATTCTTAGTGGATTCCCAAATCTAAATGTGTTTCCAAGTCTGAGTTCCAAATTCTGAAGTCACAATTCTTACGTCCCTAATGAGAGTTCTCATTTTGAATGAGTTCCCAATGCTGAGTGAGTTCTCAATTCAGAGTGAGTTCCCAATTCTGAGTTAGATTCTAATTCTGAGTCAGTTCCACATTCAGAGTGATTCGCCAATTCTGAATTCCAAATTTTGAGGTCAAAATTCTGAGGTCGCTAATTTGATTTCCCATTCAGAGTGAGTTCCACATTCTGAGTGATTTCCTCATTCTGAGTGCATTCCCAAATCTTAGTGAGTTGCACATTCTGAGTGATTTCCTCATTCTGAGTGCATTCCCAAATCTTAATGAGTTCCACATTCTGAGTGTGTTTCAATTAAGAGTGAGTTCACATTTCTTAGTGAGTTGCACATTCTGAGTTGGTTCCATATTCTGAGATCCCAATTCTGATTTCGCAACTCTGAATGTGCTCCTAACTCGGAGTGTTTTAGCAATGCTGAATGAGTCCCCAATTCTGAGTGAGTTTCCAATTCCGAGTTACCAATGCTGAGTCTGTTAACAATTCTGAGTGAGTTACCAATTCTGATTGAGTTCCACATTCTCAGTGAGTTGAAAATTTTAAGTGAGTTCCACTTTCTGAGTGAATTCCATATTCTGAGTGAAGTCACATTTGGAGTTCTAATTTCTGAGTTCAACAATCTGAGTGATTTCTCAATTTTTGTTTGTGTTAAAAATTCTGAGAGAGTTCCCAATTCTGAGTAGTTTCTAATTCTAAATTGACAATTCTGAGTGAGTTCCCAAATCTGAGTGATTTTCAAATTGTCAGTGAGTTTCAAATTCTTTGTAGTTCTGAAATCTGAGTTCCAAAATCTGAGGTCCCTATTATGACATCCCTAATGAGAGTTCCATTTTGAATGAGTTCCACATTCTGAGTGAGTTCCCATTTCTGAGTGAATTCCCAACTCTGAGTGATTTCCTCATTCTGAGTGCATTCCCAAATCTTAGTGAGTTCCACATTCTGAGTGATTTCCTCATTGTGAGTGCATTCCCAAATCTTAATGAGTTCCACATTCTGAGTGTGTTTCAATTAAGAGTGAGTTCACATTTCTTAGTGAGTTGCACATTCTGAGTTGGTTCCATATTCTGAGATCCCAATTCTGAGTTCGCAAGTCTGAATGTGCTCCTAACTCGGAGTGTTTTAGCAATGCTGAATGAGTCCCCAATTCTGAGTGAGTTTCCAATTCTGAGTTACTAATGCTGAGTCTGTTACCAATTCTGAGAGAGATACCAATTCTGATTGAGTTCCCATATTCTGAGTGAGTTCCCAATTTTGAGTGAGTTCCCCATTCCCAGTGAGTTGAAAATTTTAAGTGAGTTCCACTTTCTGAGTGAATTCCATATTCTGAGTGAAGTCACATTCGGAGTTCTAAATTCTGAGTTCACCAATCTGAGTGATTTCTCAATTTTTGTTTGTGTTAAAAATTCTGAGAGAGTTCCCAATTCTGAGTAGTTTCTAATTCTAAATTGACAATTCTGAGTGAGTTCCCAATTCTGAGTGATTTTCAAATTCTGAGTTTCACATTCTTTGTGACTTCTGAAATCTGAGTTCCAAATTCTGAGGTACCAATTATGACATCCCTAATGAGAGTTCACATTTTGAATGAGTTCCCCATTCTGAGTGAGTTCCCCTTTTCTGAGTGAATTCCCAGCTCTGAGTGAATTTCCCATTCTGAGATAGTTTCCCATTCTGAGTTTACTTTCTGAGTTCCCCATTCTGAGTGAGTTCCCCATTTTGAGTGAGTTCCAAATTGTGAGTGAGTTCCACATTCCGCGAGTTCCACATTCTCTGTGAGTTCCAAATGCTGGTTGTGTTCCACATCCTTAGCGCATTCCACATTCTGAGTTTCCATTTTAGAGTTCCTAATTCTGAGGGCCCAAATCTGAATGATTCCCCACATTAAGAAATTCCTCAATTTGGATTGTGTTCTCAATTCTGAGTGAGTCTCCAATTCTGAATTAGATCCTAATTCTGAGTGAGTTCCACATTCAGAGTGATCCCCAATTCTGAATTCCAAATTTTGAGGTCAAAATTCTGAGGTCCCTAATTAGAGTTCCCATTCTGAGTGAGTTCCCAATTCTGAGTGATTTCCTCATTCTGAGTGCATTCCCAAATCTTAGTGAGATCCACATTCTGAGTGTGTTTCAATTAAGAGTGAGTTCACATTTCTTAGTGAGTTGCACATTCTGAGTTGGTTCCATTTTCTGAGATCCCTATTCTGATGTCGCAAATGTGAATGTGTTCCTAACTCAGAGTGTTTTAAAGTTCCAAATTCTGAAGTCACAATTAAGATGTCCCTAATGACAGTTCTCATTTTGAATGAGTTCCCAATGCTGCGTGAGTTCTCAATTCAGAGTGAGTTCCCAATTCTGAGTTAGATCCTAATTCTGAGTCAGTTCCACATTCAGAGTGATTCCCCAATTCTGAATTCCAAATTTTGAGGTCAAAATTCTGAGGTCCCTAATTAGAGTTCCCATTCAGAGTGAGTTCCACATTCTGAGTGATTTCCTCATTCTGAGTGCATTCCCAAATCTTAGTGAGTTGCACATTCTGAGTGATTTCCTCATTCTGAGTGCATTCCCAAATCTTAATGAGTTCCACATTCTGAGTGTGTTTCAATTAAGAGTGAGTTCACATTTCTTAGTGAGTTGCACATTCTGAGTTAGTTCCATAGTCTGAGATCCCAATTCTGAGTTCGCAAGTCTGAATGTGCTCCTAACTCGGAGTGTTTTAGCAATGCTGAATGAGTCCCCAATTCTGAGTGAGTTTCACATTTTTGTGAGTTCTGAAATCTGAGTTTCAAATTCTGAGGTCCCAATTATGACATCCCTAATGAGATTTCCCATATTGAATGAGTTCCACAATCTGAGTGAGTTCCCATTTCTGAGTGAATTTCCAACTCTGAGTGAGTTCCCAATTCTGAGTGAGTCCCCAATTCTGAATTCCAAATTCTGAGGTCAAAATTCAGATGTCCCTACTTAGAGTACCAATTCTGAGTGTGTGTTCAATTCTGAGTGAGTGTTCAATTCTAAGTGAGTTGCAAATTCTGAGTGAGTTCACAATTTTGGGTTAGTTCCCCATTCTGAGTGCATTTAAAATTTTTAGTGAGTTCCACCTTCTGAGTGAGTTCCATATTCTGAGTGATTACCACGTGCTGAGCTCCAAATTCTGAGTTCACAAATCTGAGTGACTTCCAAAGTCTTAGTGTGTGCTTCCCATTCTTAGTGAGTTCCACATTCTGAGTGAGTTCCAAATGTTCAGTGACTTCCCAAATCTGAGTAAGGAAGCAAATCTGAGTGCATTTACAATTCTGAGTGATTTCCACTTGCTGAGTGAGTTCCTCATTCTTAGTGCGTTCAACATTCTGCGTAACAAATTCTGAGGTCCCCATTCTGAGTGAATTCCCAATCCGAACTGTGTTCCAAATTCTGAATCAATTCGTAATTCTGAGTGAGTTCCACATTATGAGTACCAAATGAGGAGTTCCCAATTCTCATTTACCAATCTGGATAGCTTTTCACATTCTGAGTGATTTTCAAATTCTTAGTGGATTCCCAAATCTAAATGTGTTTCCAAGTCTGAGTTCCAAATTCTGAAGTCACAATTCTTACGTCCCTAATGAGAGTTCTCATTTTGAATGAGTTCCCAATGCTGAGTGAGTTCTCAATTCAGAGTGAGTTCCCAATTCTGAGTTAGATTCTAATTCTGAGTCAGTTCCACATTCAGAGTGATTCGCCAATTCTGAATTCCAAATTTTGAGGTCAAAATTCTGAGGTCGCTAATTTGATTTCCCATTCAGAGTGAGTTCCACATTCTGAGTGATTTCCTCATTCTGAGTGCATTCCCAAATCTTAGTGAGTTGCACATTCTGAGTGATTTCCTCATTCTGAGTGCATTCCCAAATCTTAATGAGTTCCACATTCTGAGTGTGTTTCAATTAAGAGTGAGTTCACATTTCTTAGTGAGTTGCACATTCTGAGTCGGTTCCATATTCTGAGATCCCAATTCTGATTTCGCAACTCTGAATGTGCTCCTAACTCGGAGTGTTTTAGCAATGCTGAATGAGTCCCCAATTCTGAGTGAGTTTCCAATTCCGAGTTACCAATGCTGAGTCTGTTAACAATTCTGAGTGAGTTACCAATTCTGATTGAGTTCCACATTCTCAGTGAGTTGAAAATTTTAAGTGAGTTCCACTTTCTGAGTGAATTCCATATTCTGAGTGAAGTCACATTTGGAGTTCTAATTTCTGAGTTCAACAATCTGAATGATTTCTCAATTTTTGTTTGTGTTAAAAATTCTGAGAGAGTTCCCAATTCTGAGTAGTTTCTAATTCTAAATTGACAATTCTGAGTGAGTTCCCAAATCTGAGTGATTTTCAAATTCTGAGTGAGTTTCAAATTCTTTGTAGTTCTGAAATCTGAGTTCCAAAATCTGAGGTCCCTATTATGACATCCCTAATGAGAGTTCCATTTTGAATGAGTTCCACATTCTGAGTGAGTTCCCATTTCTGAGTGAATTCCCAACTCTGAGTGAGTTCCCAATTCTGAGTGAGTCCCCAATTCTGAATTACAAATTCTGAGGTCAAAATTCAGATGTCCCTCCTTAGAGTCCCAATTCTGAGTGTTTGTTCAATTCTCAGTGAGTGTTCAATTCTAAATGAGTTCCACATTCTGAGTGAGTTCAATGTTCTCAGATCCCAACTCTGAGTTTGCAAATCTGAGTGCGTTTCTAACTCTGAGTGTTTTAAAAATTCTGAGTGTCTATCCAATTCTGAGTGAGTTTCCAAACTTGAGTTGCCAATGCTGAGTTTGTTACCAATTCTGAGTGTGTTAGCAATTTTGAGTGAGTTACACATTCTGAGTGAGTTCACAATTTTGGGTTAGTTCCCCATTCTGAGTGCGTTTAAAATTTTAAGTGAGTTCCACCTTCTGAGTGAGTTCCATATTCTGAGTGATTACCACGTGCTGAGCTCCAAATTCTGAGTTCACAAATCTGAGTGACTTCCAAAGTCTTAGTGTGTGTTTCCCATTCTGAGTTCCACATTCTGAGTGAGTTCCCAATTCTGAGTTAGATCCTAATTCTGAGTCAGTTCCACATTCAGAGTGATTCTCCAATTCTGAATTCCAAATTTTGAGGTCAAAATTCTGAGGTGCTAATTAGATTTCCCATTCAGAGTGAGTTCCCAATTCTAAGTGATTTCCTCATTCTGAGTGCATTCCCAAATCTTAGTGAGTTCCACATTCTGAGAGCGTTTCCAATTCTGAGTGTTCCACATTCTGAGTTGCACATTCTGAGTTGGTTCCATATTCTGAGATCCCAATTCTGAGTTCGCAACTCTGAATGTGCTCCTAACTCGGAGTGTTTTAGCAATGCTGAATGAGTCCCCAATTCTGAGATAGTTTAAAGTTCCGAGTTACCAATGCTGAGTCTGTTACCAATTCTGAGTGAGATACCAATTCTGATTGAGTTCCACATTCTGAGTGATTCCCCAATTTTGAGTGAGTTCCCCATTCCCAGTGAGTTGAAAATTTTAAGTGAGTTCCACTTTCTGAGTGAATTCCATATTCTGAGTGAAGTCACATTCGGAGTTCTAAATTCTGAGTTCACCAATCTGAGTGATTTCTCAATTTTTGTTTGTGTTAAAAATTCTGAGAGAGTTCCCAATTCTGAGTAGTTTCTAATTCTAAATTGACAGTTCTGAGTGAGTTCCCAATTCTGAGTGATTTTTAAATTGTGAGTGAATTTCACATTCTTTGTAGTTCTGAAATCTGAGTTCCAAAATCTGAGGTCCCAATTATGACATCCCTAATGAGAGTTCCCATTTTGAATGAGTTTCACATTCTGAGTGAGTTCCCATTTCTGAGTGAATTCTCAACTCTGAGTGAATTTCCCAATCTGAGATAGTTTCCCATTCTGAGTTTACTTTCTGAGTTCCCCATTGTGAGTTCCCCATTTTGAGTGAGTTCCGAATTGTGAGTGAGTTCCACATTCTGCGATTTCCATATTCTCTGTGAGTTCCAAATGCTGGTTGTGTTGCACATCCTTAGCGCATTCCACATTCTGAGTTTCCATTTTAGAGTTCCTAATTCTGAGGGCCCAAATCTGAATGAGTCCCCACATTAAGAAATTCCTTAATTTGGATTGTGTTCCCAATTCTGAGTGAGTCCCCAATTCTGAATTAGATCCTAATTCTGAGTCAGTTCCACATTCAGAGTGAGTTCCCAATTCTGAATTCCAAATTTTGAGGTCAAAATTCTGAGGTCCCTAATTAGAGTTCCCATTCTGAGTGAGTTCCCAATTCTGAGTGATTTCCTCATTCTGAGTGCATTCCCAAATCTTAGTGAGTTCCACATTCTGAGTGATTTCCTCATTGTGAGTGCATTCCCAAATCTTAATGAGTTCCACATTCTGAGTGTGTTTCAATTAAGAGTGAGTTCACATTTCTTAGTGAGTTGCACATTCTGAGTTGGTTCCATTTTCTGAGATCCCTATTCTGATGTCGCAAATCTGAATGTGTTCCTAACTCAGAGTGTTTTAGAGTTCCAAATTCTGAAGTCACAATTAAGATGTCCCTAATGAGAGTTCTCATTTTGAATGAGTTCCCAATGCTGAGTGAGTTCTCAATTCAGAGTGAGTTCCCAATTCTGAGTTAGATTCTAATTCTGAGTCATTTCCACATTCAGAGTGATTCACCAATTCTGAATTCCAAATTTTGAGGTCAAAATTCTGAAGTCCCTAATTAGAGTTCCACATTCTGAGTGAGTTCCACATTCTGAGTGATTTCCTCATTCTGAGTGCATTCCCAAATCTTAATGAGTTCCACATTCTGAGTGTGTTTCAATTAAGAGTGAGTTCACATTTCTTAGTGAGTTGCACATTCTGAGTTGGTTCCATAGTCTGAGATCCCAAATCTGATTTCGCAACTCTGAATGTGCTCCTAACTCGGAGTGTTTTAGCAATGCTGAGCCCCAATTCTGAGTGAGTTTCCAATTCTGAGTTACCAATGCTGAGTCTGTTAACAATTCTGAGTGAGTTACCAATTCTGATTGAGTTCCACATTCTCAGTGAGTGGAAAATTTTAAGTGAGTTCCACTTTCTGAGTGAATTCCATATTCTGAGTGAACTCATATTCGGAGTTCTAAATTCTGAGTTCACCAATCTGAGTGATTTCTCAATTTTTAGTATGTGTTAAAAATTCTGAGAGAGTTCCCAATTCTGAGTAGTTTCTAATTCTAAATTGACAATTCTGAGTGAGTTCGCAATTGTGAGTGATTTTCAAAATGTGAGTGAGTTTCACATTCTTTGTGAGCTCTGAAATCTGAGCTCCAAATTCTGAGGTCCCAATTATGACATCCCTAATGAGAGTTCGCATTTTGAATGAGTCCCCCATTCTGAGTGAATTCCCATTAAAGAGTGAATTCCCAACTCTGAGTGAATTTCCCATTCTGAGTGAGTTTCCCATTCTGAGTGAGTTCCAAATGTTCAGTGACTTCCCAAATCTGAGTAAGGAAACAAATCTGAGTGCATTCACAATTCTGAGTGATTCCCACTTGCTGAGTGAGTTCCTCATTCTTAGTGCGTTCAACATTCTGCGTACCAAATTCTGAGGTCCCCATTCTGAGTGAATTCCCAATCCGAACTGTGTTCCAAATTCTGAATCAATTCATAATTCTGAGTGAGTTCCACATTATGAGTACCAAATGAGGAGTTCCCAATTCTCATTTACCAATCTGGATAGCTTTTCACATTCTGAGTGATTTTCATATTCTTAGTGGATTCCCAAATCTAAATGTGTTTCCAAGTCTGAGTTCCAAATTCTGAAGTCACAATTATTACGTCCCTAATGAGAGTTCTCATTTTGAATGAGTTCCCGATGCTGAGTGAGTTCTCAATTCAGAGTGAGTTCCCAATTCTGAGTTAGATCCTAATTCTGAGTCAGTTCCACATTCAGAGTGATTCGCCAATTCTGAATTCCAAATTTTGAGGTCAAAATTCTGAGGTCGCTAATTAGATTTCCCATTCAGAGTGAGTTCCCAATTCTGAGTGATTTCCTCATTCTGAGTGCATTCCCAAATCTTAGTGAGTTCCACATTCTGAGTGTGTTTCAATAATGACTGAGTTCACATTTCTTAGTGAGTTGCACATTCTGATTTGGTTCCATTTTCTGAGATCCCTATTCTGATTTCCCAAATCTGAATGTGTTCCTAACTCAGAGTGTTTTAGAGTTTCAAATTCTGAAGTCACAAATATCACGTCCCTAATGAGATTTCTCATTTTGAATGAATTCCCAATGCTGAGTGAGTTCTCAATTCAGAGAGAGTTCCCAATTCTGAGTTAGATTCTAATTCTGAGTCAGTTCCACATTCAGAGTGATTCCCCAATTCTGAACTCCAAATTTTGAGGTCAAAATTCTGAGGTCCCTAATTAGAGTTCCCATTCAGAGCGAGTTCCCAATTCTGAGTGATTTCCTCATTCTGAGTGCATTCCCAAATCTTAGTGAGTTCCACATTCTGAGTGATTTCCTCATTGTGAGTGCATTCCCAAATCTTAATGAGTTCCACATTCTGAGTGTGTTTCAATTAAGAGTGAGTTCACATTTCTTAGTGAGTTGCACATTCTGAGTTGGTTCCATATTCTGAGATCCCAATTCTGAGTTCGCAAGTCTGAATGTGCTCCTAACTCGGAGTGTTTTAGCAATGCTGAATGAGTCCCCAATTCTGAGTGAGTTTCCAATTCCAAGCTAATAATGCTGAGTCTGTTACCAATTCTGAGTGAGATACCAATTCTGATTGAGTTCCCAATTCTGAGTGATTTCCCAATTTTGAGTGAGTTCCCCATTCCCAGTGAGTTGAAATTTTAAGTGAGTTCCACTTTCTGAGTGAATCCAATAGTCTGAGTGAAGTCACATTCGAGTTCTAAATTCTGAGTTCACCAATCTGAGTGATTTCTCAATTTTTTGTTTGTGTTAAAAATTCTGAGAGAGTTCCCAATTTTGAGTAGTTTCTAATTCTAAATTGACAATTCTGAGTGAGTTCCCAATTCTGAGTGATTTTCAAATTCTGAGTGAGTTTCAAATTCTTTGTGAGTTCTGAAATCTGAGTTCCAAATTCTGAGGTCCCAATTATGACATCCCTAATGAGAGTTCCATTTTGAATGAGTTCCACAATCTGAGTGAGTTCCCATTTCTGAGTGAATTTCCAACTCTGAGTGAGTTCCCAATTCTGAGTGACTCCCCCATTCAGAATTATAAAATCTGAGGTCAAAATTCAGATGTCCCTCCTTAGAGTCCCAAATCTGAGTGTGTGTTCAATTCTGAGTGAGTGTTCAATTCTAAGTGAGTTCTACATTCTGAGTGAGTTCAATGTTCTGAGATCCCAATTTTGAGTTCGCAATTCTGAGTGTGTTTGTAACTCTGAGTGTTTTAACAATTCTGAGTGTCTAACCAATTCTGAGTGAGTTTCCAATTCTGAGTTGCCAATGCTGAGTTTGTTACCAATTCTGAGTGTGTTAGCAATTTTGAGTGAGTTGCACATTCTGAGTGAGTTCACAATTTTGGGTTAGTTCCCCATTCTGAGTGCGTTTAAAATTTTAAGTGAGTTCCACCTTCTGAGTGAGTTCCATATTCTGAGTGATTACCACGTGCTGAGCTCCAAATTCTGAGTTCACAAATCTGAGTGACTTCCAAAGTCTTAGTGTGTGTTTCCCATTCTGAGTGAGTTTCACATTCTGAGTGAGTTCCAAATGTTCAGTGACTTCCCAAATCTGAGTAAGGAAGCAAATCTGAGTGCATTCACAATTCTGTGTGATTCCCACTTGCTGAGTGAGTTCCTCATTCTTAGTGCGTTCAATATTCTGCGTACCAAATTCTGAGGTCCCCATTCTGAGTGAATTCCCAATCCGAACTGTGTTCCAAATTCTGAATCAATTCGTAATTCTGAGTGAGTTCCACATTATGAGTACCAAATGAGGAGTTCCCAATTCTCATTTACCAATCTGGATAGCTTTTCACATTCTGAGTGATTTTCATATTCTTAGTGGATTCCCAAATCTAAATGTGTTTCCAAGTCTGAGTTCCAAATTCTGAAGTCACAATTATTACGTCCCTAATGAGAGTTCTCATTTTGAATGAGTTCCCGATGCTGAGTGAGTTCTCAATTCAGAGTGAGTTCCCAATTCTGAGTTAGATCCTAATTCTGAGTCAGTTCCACATTCAGAGTGATTCGCCAATTCTGAATTCCAAATTTTGAGGTCAAAATTCTGAGGTCGCTAATTAGATTTCCCATTCAGAGTGAGTTCCCAATTCTGAGTGATTTCCTCATTCTGAGTGCATTCCCAAATCTTAGTGAGTTCCACATTCTGAGAGCGTTCCCAATTCTGAGAGTGTTCCACATTCCTAGTGAGTTCCACATTCTGAGTTGGTTCCATATTCTGAGATCCCAATTCTGAGTCGCAAATCTGAATGTGTTCCTAACTCGGAGTGTTTTAGCAACGCTGAGTGAGTCCCCACTTCTGAGTGAGTTTCCAATACCAAGTTACCAATGCTGAGTCTGTTACCAATTCTGATTGAATTCTCAATTCTGAGTGAGTTCCCAATTTTGAGTGAGTTCCCCATTCCCAGTGAGTTGAAAATTTTAAGTGAGTTCCGCTTTCTGAGTGAATTCCATATTCTGAGTGAAGTCACATTCGGAGTTCTAAATTCTGAGTTCACCAATCTAAGTGATTTCTCAGTTTTTAGTTTGTGTTAAAAATCCTGAGAGAGTTCCCAATTCTGAGTAGTTTCTAATTCTAAACTTACAACTCTGAGTGAGTTCCCAATTCTGAGTGATTTTCAAATTCTGAGTGAGTTTCACATTCTTTGTGAGTTCTGAAATCTGAGTTCCAAATTCTGAGTTCCCAATTATGACATCCCTATTGAGAGTTCCCATTTTGAATGAGTTCCACATTCTGAGTGAGTTCCCATTTCTGATTGAATTCCCAACTCTCAGTGAGTTTTCCATTCTGATTGCGTTCTTCATTCTGCGTGTGTTCCCCTTTCTCAAGAATTCCTACAATGTTTGAGCGCTCAATATTCTGAGTACCAAATTCTGAGTTGCCCTTTCTGAGTGAATTCCCAATTCTGACAGAGTTCCACATTCTGAATCAATTTGAAATTCTGAGTGAGTTCCACATAATGTGTTGCTTCAGAATGTGAGTGAGTTCAACATTCCGAGTATCAAATGAGGAGTTCCCAATTCTCATTTCCCAATTCAGAGTGAATTTCCCATCCTGAGTGACTGTCACATGGAGGGTGAATTCCCAATTGTAAGTGAGTTCTCAATTCTGAGTTCAAAATTCTGAACTACAAATTTTGATGTCCCAAATGAGAGTTCCGATTTTGAATGAGTTCCTAATTATGAGTGAGTTCCCCATTCTGAGTTGTTCCCAATTATGAGTGAGTTCCCTATTCTGAGCGAGTTCCCCTTTCTGAACCAGTTCCTCATTCTGAGTGCATTACCCATTCGTAGTGTGTTCCCAATTTTGAGTGAGTTCCCCATTCTGAGTGAGGTCCCAATTCTGAGTGAGTTTCCACTTTTGACTTGCCAATTCTGAATGTGTTCCCAATTCTGTGTTGAAAGTTATCACTGACTTCCCAATTCTGAGTGAATTCCCTTTCTGAGTGAGTTCCCAGTTCTGAGTTAGTTCCCATTTATGAATTAGTTCTACGTTTTGAGTGAGTTTTAAATTGTGATTGCGTTCCAAATTCTGAGTATCAAATACTGAGTGAGATCCACGTTTTGAGTGAATTTAAAATTCTAAGTACTCAATTTCGCGTTCCCAAATTTGATTGAGTTCCAAATTCTCAGTTCATAATTATGAGTGAGTTCCTAATTCTGAGTGCATTTTCCATTCTGAATGTCATCCCAATTGTGAATGAGTTCACCATTCTGAGTGAGTTCCCAATTCTAAGTGAGTTTCCCAGTCTGAGTGAGTTCCACATTCTGAGTGAGTTCCACAAACTTAGTGAGTTCCATACTCTGAGTATGTTCCCTATTTTTAGTTCCCTATTTTGTGTTCCCTATTTTGAATTCCCAATTTTGAGTTCCCAATTCTCTGTTCCCAAATCTGTGTTAGCAAATATCAGTGAGTTCCCACTTCAGACCTTATTCCGAATTATGATTGAGTTCCAAAATTTGGGGAAATTTTCAATTCCTTGTTGTCAATTCTGAGTGAGTTCCCAACCCTGAATTAGTTCCAAATTTTCAGTGAGTTCCCAAATCTGAGTGTGGTCCCAATTCTGAATGAGTTCCAATTCTGAGTTACCAGTCCTGATTGAGATCCCAAATCTGAGTTGCAAGTTAGGAGGGCATTCCCAAAAGTTAGTGAGATCCAAATTTTCAGCGAGTTCCCAATTCTGAGTGAGTTCCCAAATCTAATTAAGTTCCCATGCTGAGTTAGTTCCCAATTCTGAGTGAGTTCCCCATTCTGAATGAGTTCCACATTGTGGGTGATTTCCCCATTTTGAGTGAGTTCCTTATTTTGAGTGAGTTTCCAATTCCAAATTCTACATTATGAGTGAGCTCCACATTCTGAGTGTGTTCCTCATTCTGAGTGAGTTCCACAATCCGAGTGAGTTCCAAATTCAGACCATGTCCCCAGTTATGATTGAGTTCCCAATTTCAAGGGAATTCCCAATTCATATTTGCCAATTTTGAGTGAGTTCCCAAGCCTGACTTCACAATTCTAAGTGTGTTCCAAATTTTGAATGAGTTTCAAATTCTGTTTGAGTTCCCAATTCTAAGTGAGTTCAACATTCTGAGAGTGTTACACATTTTGAGTGAGTTCAACATTCTGCGTAAGTTTTGCATTCTGAGAGAGTCCCCATTCTGAGTGAGTCCCCATTCTGAATGAGTTCCCCATTCTGAGTGTGTTCCCAATTGTGAGTGTTTTCCCCATGTTTGAGTGAGTTCCACATTCTTAGTGAGCTCCTAATTCTGAGTGAGTAACTATTTCTTTGTGAGTTCCAAATCTGAGTGAGTTCTGAATTCAGAGTTACCAATTCTGAGTGAGTTCCCAATTCTGAGTGAGTTCCCAATTCTGAGAGAGTTCCCAATTCTGAGTGAGTTCACCATTCTGAGTGAATTCCACATTATGTGTGTGTTTCGTATTTGAAGTGATTTCCACAGATTGTGTTCCCTATTTTGAGTTCCCTATTTTGAGTTCTCTTTTCTGATTTCCCAATTCTTAGTTTCCAATTTTGAGTTCCCAATTCTGCATTCCCAATTCTGAGTTCCCAATTCTGATTTCCCCAATCTGAATGTGTAGGAGGACATTATGACCCTGAATGATCAGTGAGCACAGGTTTGCAGTTCATTGGACAGTATTTGCATGACAACATCAAATGGCTACCTTTGGTATAAACAGCATGTAAATGAGAACACCTGGTTTAATATACAAAACAAAAGGAATTCCTATCAAGAGAGGAAAACAGTAAGGACTCTCAGTGTATAAAGTCTGATGCCCTTAATAAACTTCAGCTTTGACCATCAGTCATGGTCCACGCGTGTTATTATTGGCTCCATGCCCCAAGTCTGTTGCTGAGGGACAGTGACAAGTGGCGCCTGAACAAAGACTTGAAAGAAGAAAAGAAATTGCAGCGGAGACCCCCACAGAAATTGGTGAGTGGGACAATGGGGCAGAACCAGTGTAAGGCACAGTCGTTTATCTCTCTTGTGAAGAATTTTTTAGTGAAATGTGGAGCAAAGGTAACTAGGCAGCAATTGCGTTCTTATTTAGAGCTTATTGGTGAATATAATCATTGGACTCCAGCTGTATGGACACTAGAAACTGGACTTAAGGATTTCACTCAGAAAGATGTTGAAAAAGCTGGAAGGATAGAAGATAATCAAGTTAGTTTTTGGATTATATCAGCTTTAATTAGAGCTGTTATTATAATTTTAGAAGGGGAATCTGCAAGAAATTCCTCTAAGATTAGACACCCCCAAAATGTAGCCAAAAATGAACTGTTTCATAACACGGACAAGGAAGAAAGAAAAAGGGAACTCTTAAGAGATCCACCTAACAGGAAAGCCTACCGCAATACAGCTAAAAAAGAAAAGTCTCATAGTACAGATGAGGAGAATGGCAAAGAGTAGCCTGTGAGAGATTTCCCTAATGGGAAACGCCACCATAATGTGGCTAGGAAAGAAATGGCTTATACTACAGATGAAGAAGATGAAAAAGAACGTGTGAGAGACCCTACTAGATGCCACTGTAATGCAGCTAAAAGAGAAAGGCCTTATGCTGCAGATGTGGAAATTAGGAAAAGAAAACTCAGGATAAATTCTCCTAATGGAAGATGTTACCATAATGTGAATGAAAATGAAATGAGAACTAAGAAAAAGAAGAAAATTTTTAGTGTTAAACCACAGGATTCCTCTAGTGAGGCAAATGAGGATGGGATAAAGAAAGAGTTAATTAACAGCCCATGCTGTCTCACTCTTACATCTGATCAAAGACATTTCCAAATGTCTGATGTTCCCCGGGGACCTCATGAATTCCGATTGCTTTTTCCAATCATACTTAGTCAAGAAAACAATCAACCTATGTATGAGAGCCTAGATGTTAATGCCATCACAGGTTTTAAAAAGGCTTGAGTGTCCTACGGACCTACTTCTTTGTATGTGTGGGAATATTTAAATGGCTGGAGCCAGGGAGCAAACTGGATTCCTATTGATTTTGAAGTAATAGCAAAAATAGAACTTTATCCTTCTCAATATTTACAATGGAAAATGTGGAAAAGCGATATGGCTAAGGAAAAATTGCGATCCTTAGGAGCATCAGGTCGGCAACTCCCTGGAGGGAGGCAATTGACTTATGATATGTTAGTTGGAGATGGACAGTGGGTTACTACAGAGCAGCAGATACTGCTACCTCAAGTTGCGCTCATTCGCATATGGGACGTAGCATTGTGGGCATGGGAGAAAATTGAAGCTGGGTATGAATTTGCAGGCAGTTATACAAAAGTCATTCAAGGAGCCAGAGAATCTTATGCTGATTTTGTAAGGTGTTTGACAGACTCCATAGAAAAACAAGTTAGAGGAGAAGGCACTAGGAAATTGTTATTAAGTTTCTAACCACTCAGAGTCTTATCAACTCAGAGTTCCGTGCAACTCAGAGTTCCAAACAACTCAGAGTTCAAACATCTCAGAGTTCCGAGCAACTCAAACTTCCGAACAACTCAGAGTTCCAAGAAACTCAGACTTTCAAACAACTCAGAGAATCCAACAACTCAGACTTCTGGACAACTCAAACTTCCGAACAACCCCGAGTTTCGAATGACTCAAGAGTTCGAACAACTCAGAGTTCTGAACAACTCAGAGTTGCTAACAATTCAGACTTTAGAACAAGTGAGTGTTCCCAAACAACTCTGACTTCCAAACAACTGATACTGTCATACCAATCAGAGCTCGTACCACTCACACCTTCGAACAACTCAGACTTTCGAAAAACTCAGAGTGCAAACAACTCAGACCTCCCAGCAACTCAGAGTTCCGAACATCACAGACTTTCGAACAAATCAGACTTTCGAACAAACCAGAGTTCCGAAAAGCTCAGAGTTCCGAACAACTCAGAATTTCGCACAACTCTGACTTTCCAACAACTCAGAATTCTGAAGAATTCAGAGTTTCGAACAACTCAGACTTCGGAACAATTCTGAGTTTGAACAACTCAGAGCTCCAAAAACTCGGACTTCCGAACAATTCAGAGTCCTGAACAACTCAAACTTACCAACAACTCAGAGTTCAATCAATTCAGACTTCTGAACAACTCCGAGTTGAGAACAACTCTGAGTTTCTAACCAATCAGAGCTCAAAGATCTCAGAGTTTCCAACAACTCAGACTTCTGAACAACTCAGGCTTTCAAACAACTCAGAGTTCCATGCATCTAAGACTTTGGAACAAATCAGATTTCCGAAAAAATCAGAGTTCCAAACAACTCAGACATTCGAGCAACTCTGACTTTCCAACAACTCAGACCTCTGAACAGGTTAGAGTTTTGAAAAACTCAGAGTTAGATAAACTCAGAATTGCGAACTGCCGGAGTCCAGCTCCAGCCGAGTTCTGAGCTCAGGAAGGGTGCGTGAAGTCGGCGATAAAGAAAGACACAGACACAGACGTTTGGGGCATTCTCACCACAGCTCAGGAAAAAATTGTCCTTTTTTTTACTCAAAATCCTTTTCAAGCTTCTGTACAAGCAACTATTCTATTTTTTTTTCTTTTCAAAATTAAGGGGGCATGTACAGACATTTGGTCACTCTGTCTGCACTTCAAGGCTGAGCAGGTGCTCCTAAAGATAATTTTGCAAAATACTGTATTCATGTTCTTCAAAGCAAGCTATTGTTTATTCTTTAACAGTAGCCATGGAGCAACAGCCAGGACTCCAAGGCCAAGGCACATGCGATTATCTACTAATCAGTAGTTCTTTCCCACCACATTTCTACTTCTACATTTTACCCATCATTTAATGGGAAAATAAGTTACAAGGGGAAAAAACCTAAAATCTAAAACAGAAACTTCAAATGTTAACTCTCCCTATAACTATAGACCCCTACAATCCCATAAACAATAAGACAATAATCAAAAGCATTTTTCTTTAATAAAAGCATCCTTAATTCCTCTAGCTAAAAATTATAAAAGTGGCTAAAACAATTACATTTTCTATGTTCCAAAAAAATTGTAAAGACAGGCTAGCCTTTGAGATAACAATAACTATATTTATTGCCATAGCAGTTTCAGCTCTCACTCCCATCACTTGCATTAGTATTTAAGACATATATATCAAGCCCCTTCCCAGAAGGTGTGCTATATGTCTGGGCCAGATTTCAGGGCGATGGGTAGGCACACAATAAGGTGTTCAGAAATGGCATGGGTTTAATTGTACTCCTGTGCGCAGTTAAAGGCCCACTCACCAAGACATTATCAATAACATTAACTCTCAAGCTCACGTTAGTGATAAAAGCCATCCCACAGGGGCAAACAATGCCTCACTAGATTACAGAATTCTTAGTGGGGTGCTTGAGTGTCCATGCAAACAGGTGATAAAACTGTGTCAAGTGGTCAGAGAGAAGTCCGCTGGGCCTTGCCAAACAGCTGGAAACTCCCCCGGGCCTTGCCGCGCAGGGGAGCTGTTCTCATCACACCCTCGTGTCATCCACACCCACTGCGCGGACCCCAGCAGTGAACACTCATAGTTCCAAACACTTCTGAGTTGAGAACAACTCAGAGTTACAAACAAATCAGAGTTCCGAATATCTCAGTGTTCAGAGCAACTCAGACTTCTGAACAACACAGATTTTCGAGCAACTCAGACTTCTGAACAACACAGATTTTCGAACAACTCAGACTTTTAACAACTCAGACTTCCGAACAACACAGAGTTTAGAACACTCAGACTTCCGAACAACACCAAGTTGAGAACAATTCTGAGTTTTGAATCAATCACAGTTCGAACAACTCAGAGTTCCAACAACTCAGACTTCGTAAGAAATCAGATTTTCTAACAACACAAATTTTGTACAACTCAAACTTTCAAACTACTCAGAGTCCAAACACTTCAGAGTTCCAAACAACTTAGAGTTCCAATCAATGCAGACTTCCGAACAACTCCGAGTTGAGAACAACTCCGAGTTTCAAACCAAACAGAGCTGAAACAACTCAGAGTTCCGAACATCTCAGACTTTGGAACAAATCAGACTTCTTAACAATGCAGAATTCTGAAAAGCTCAAACTTGCAAACAACTCAGAGTTTCTAACAATTCAGAGCTCTGAGCAAATCAGAGTTTCAAACAATTCAGACTTCCAAGCAACTCAGAGTTCCAAACAACTCAGTATTTCTAACCAATCAGAGTTCAAACAACTCAGAGTTTCTAACCAATCACAGCTCCGAGCAAATCAGAGTTTCAAACAACTCTAAATTTTGAACAACTCAGAGTTTCGTACCAATCAGAGTTTCGAACAACTCAGACTTCCGAACAACTCCGAGTCCAAACAACTCAGAGCTCCAAAAACATAGACTTCTGAACAACTCTGACTTACCAACAATTCAGAGTTCGATCAATTCAGACTTCTGAACAACTCCAAGTTGAGAACAACTCTGAGTTTCAAATCACTCAGGGCTCAAACAACTCAGACTTCCGAACAACTCATAGTCCCGAACAACTCAGAGTTACTATCAACTCAGACCTTCGAACAACTCAGAGTTTCCAACAACTCAGACTTCTGAACAACTCAGGCTTCCAAACAACTCAGAGTTCCATACGTCTAAGACGTTGGAACAAATCAGATTTCCAAAAAAATCAGAGTTCCAAACAACTCGGCCTTTCCGGGCGACTCTGACTTTCCAACAACTCAGACTTCTGAACATGTTAGAGTTTTCAAAAACTCAGAGTTAGATAAACTCAGAATTTCGAACACTCATAGTTTTGAACACTTCTGAATTGAGAACAACTCAGAATTTTGAACAAATCAGAGTTCGAACAACTCAGACTTTCAAACAACTCAGAGTTCAAAAAACTCAGACTATGAACAACTCAAAGTTTCTAACCACTCAGAGTCTTATCAACTCAGAGTTCCGTACAACTCAGAGTTCAAACATCTCAGAGTTCCGAGCAACTCAAACTTCCGAACAACTCAGAGTTCCAAGAAACTCAGACTTTCAAACAACTCAGAGAATCCAACAACTCAGACTTCTGGACAACTCAAACTTCCGAACAACCCCGAGTTTCGAATGACTCAAGAGTTCGAACAACTCAGAGTTCTGAACAACTCAGAGTTGCTAACAATTCAGACTTTAGAACAAGTGAGTGTTCCCAAACAACTCTGACTTCCAAACAACTGATACTGTCATACCAATCAGAGCTCATACCACTCACACCTTCGAACAACTCAGACTTTCGAAAAACTCAGAGTGCAAACAACTCAGACCTCCCAGCAACTCAGAGTTCCGAACATCACAGACTTTCAAACAAATCAGACTTTCGAACAAACCAGAGTTCTGAAAAGCTCAGAGTTCTGAACAACTCAGAATTTCGCACAACTCTGACTTTCCAACAACTCAGAATTCTGAAGAATTCAGAGTTTCGAACAACTCAGACTTAGAAAAATCAGAGTTTCCAACACTCATAGTTACGAACACTTCTGAGTTAAGAACAACTCAGACTTTTGAACCAATCAGAGTTCCAACATCTCAGCATTCCGAACTACTCAGGGTTCCCAAACAACTCAGGGTTTTGGATAACTCAGAGTCTCTAAGCAATCAGAGCACCAAGCATGTTAGAGTTCCAAACAACTCAGATTTTGGTACAACTCAAACTTTGAAACAACTCGGAGTTTCAAACACTCACAGTTCGGAACACTTCCGACTTGAGACCAATTCAGAACTCTGAACAACTCAGACTTTCGAACAACTCATAGTTTGAAACAACACAGACTTCCAAACAACTTAGAGTTCCAAACAACTTAGAATCAGAAAACTCAGATTTTTGAAAACTCAAAGTTTCCAACAACTCAGAGTTCAGAAAAACTCAGAGTTTCGAACAACTCAAAGTTACAACAACTCAGAGTTCAGAAAAACTCAGAGTTTTGAACAACTCAAAGTTACAACAACTCAGAGTTTGTAATAATTCAGACTTCAGAAAAAGTGAGTGTTCCACACGAATTAGAGATCCTAACAATTCAGAGCTTCTACCCATTCAGATGTAGAACTCAGAGTTCTGAACAACTCAGTCTTCTGAGCAACTCAGAGTCCTGAACAGCTCAGAGTTCTGAAGAACAAAGACATTCAGAGAACTAAGATTTTCAAATAATTCAGAATGCAAACAACAGAGTTCAAACAACTCAGAGTTGCGAACATCTCAGGCTTTGAAACAAATCAGAATTTCAAACAACTCAGAGTTCCGAACAGCTCAGAGTTCCGAACAACTCAAACTTTTGAACAACTCCGAATTTCCAACAACTCAGACTTCTGAACAAGTCAGAGTTTCGAACACCTCAGAGTTAGGAAAAGTCAGAATTTTGAACACTCATAGTTATGAACACTTTCGAGTGGAGAATAACTCAGAGTTTCAAAAAAATCAAAGTTCTGAACATCTCAGAGCTCAAAAACTTAGATTTCCAAGCAACTCAGAGTTCTGAACAACTCAGACTTCCGAACAAGTCCGGCTTTCGAACAACTCAGACTTCTGAACATCTCAGAATTTGGAACAAATCAGCTTCTGAACAACTCAAAGTTCTGAAAAATCAGAGTTCCAAACTACTCAGAGTTTCTAACTAATCAGAGACCCTAGTAACTCAGACTTTCTAACCAATCAGAGCTCCAAGCAAATCAGAGCCCAGAACAACTCAGATTCCCGAACAACTCCGGGTATGAACAAATCATATTTTCGAACAACTCAGACTTTCGTACAAGTCAAACTTCCACAAAACTCAGGTTTCTGAGAAACTCAGATTTTCCAACAACTCAGACTTCTGAACAAGTCAGAGTTTTGAACTCAGAGTTATAAAAAGTCAGAGTTTCCAACACTCATAGTTACGAACACTTCTGAGTTGAGAACAACTCAGACTTTCGCACCAATCAGAGTTTCAACATCTCAGAGTTCTGAACAACTCAGAGTTCCGTACCACTCACACTTTTGGACAACTTAGAGTTTTGAACCCTCAAAGTTCGGAACACTTCCGAGTTGAGACCAACTCAGAGCTCTGAACAACTCAGACTTTCGAACAACTCATAGTTTGGAACAACACAGACTTCCAAACAACTTAGAATCAGAAAACTCAGATTTTTGAAAACTCAAAGTTTTCAACAACTCAGACTTCTGAAAACTCAGAGTTTGGAACAACTCAGAGTTGGCAACCACTCAGAGTTCTGAACCACAGAGTTCGAACAATTCAGACTTTCGAACAATTCAGAGATTCGAACATGTCACAGTTGAAACAACTCAGCCTTCCAAACAACTCAGAGTTCCGATCAACTCAGACTTTGACACTAATCAGACTTCTGAACAACTCAGAGTTCTGAACAACTCATAATTCTCAACAAGTCAGACTTTCTAACAACTCAGACTTCCAAAAGACTCAGACTAACGGACAACTCAGAGTTACAAAATACTCAAACTTTCGAGCAACTCAGAGTTTCCAACAACTCAGACTTCCGAACAACTCAGAGTTCTGGACAACTCAGAGCTCCAAACAACTCAGACTTTCGAACAACTCATAGTTTGGAACAACATAGACTTACAAACAACTTAGAGTTCCAACCAACTCAGAATCGAACAACTCCGATTTTTGACAACTCAAAATTTCCCACAACTCAGACTTCTGAAAAACTCAGAGTTTAGAAAAACTCAGAGTTATAACCACTCTGAGTTCCAAACCCCAGAGTTCCCAACAACAGAGTTCCGAACCACAGAGTTCCGAACAACTCAGATTTCCGATCATCTCAGACTTTGGAACAAATCAGACTTCCGAACAAGTCAGACATTCGAACGACTCAGAGTTCCTAACAGCAAAGAGTTTGAACAACTCAGAATTCTGAACAACTCAGAGTTTCGAACAACTCAGTGTTTAAGCCAAATGAGTCTTATCAACTCAGAGTTCGAACAACTCAGTGTTCAAACATCTCAACTCAGATTTGGGACAAATCAGATTCTGAGCAACTCAGAGTTCCAAACAACTCCGAATTTCTAACCAATCAGAATTATGGACAACTCAGAGTTCCAAAAAATCTCAGACTTTTGAGCAACTCATAGTTTCCAACAACTCAGACTTCCGAACAACTCAGTGTTTTTAACCAATCAGAACTCAAAACTGAGAGTTCCGAACAACTCTTACTTTGGAACAAATCAGAATTCCGAGAAACTCAGAGTTCCAAACAACTGAGAATTTCTAACCAATCAGAGCCCCGAACAACTCAGACTTTCCAAACAGAGATCCATGCAAATCAGAATTTTGAACAACTCAGATTTCTGAACAACTCTGAGTTCAAACAACTCTGAGTTTTGAACAACCCACACATACGAACAAGTCAGACTTCCAAAAAATTCGGATTTCTGAGCAACTGAGAGTTCTGAACAACTCAGACTTCTGAAGGGCTCAGACTTGTGAACAACTCAGAATTCCGAACAACTCAAACTTTTGAGCATCTCAGAATTTGGAACAACTCAGAATTCTGAAGGGCTCAGACTTCCAAACAACTCAGAGTTGCGAAAAATTCATCGTTCCAAACATCTCAGAGTTTGGAACAAATCAGACTTCCGAACAACTCAGAGTTCTGAAGAACTCAGACTTTCAAAGAACTCAAAGTTCCAAACAACTCAGACTTCTGAACAATTCAGAGTTCCGAACAACTCAGAGTTAGAACAACTCAGAGTTAGAACATCTCATATTTCCTAACAATTCAGATTTTAGAAAAAGCGAGTGTTCCAAATGACTTAGAGGTCCTAACAATTTAGAGTTTCTACTCAATCAGAGCTCACACTCATAGTTCCGAACAACTCAGAATTCTGAACATCTCAGACTTTCCAACAACTCAGAGTTCTGAACATCTCAGATTTTGGAACAACTCAGATTTACAAACAACTCAGACTTCTGAAAAACTCAGAGTTCGAACAACTCAGAGTTCCAAACAACTCAGAGTTCAAACAACATAGACTTTTGAACAACTAACAGTCTCTAACTAATCAGAGCTCTGAAGAACTCAGAGTTCTGAACAACTCAGTGTTTCTAACCAATAAGAACTCAAACAATTCAGAATTTGTAACAACTCAGACTTGCAAACAAATCAGACTTCCGAGCAACTCAGAGTTCTGAAAACTCAGAGTTTCTAAACAAACAGAGCTCAAACAACTCAGAGTTTCTAACCAATCAGAGCTCTGAGCAAATCAAAGTTTCAAACAACTCAGATGTCTGAACAACTCCGATTTGGAAGAACTCAGAGATTCGAACAACTCAGACTTTCAAACAAGTCAGAGTTCCGAACAACTCAGAGCTCAAAAAACTCACACATCCAACTACTCAGAGTTCCGAACAACTCAGACTTCTGAACAACTTAGACTTTCAAATATGTCTGACTTTCGAACAACTCAGATTTTCGAACAACTCAAGTTCCAAACCACTCCGAGTTTGAACCAATCAGAGTTCGAACATCTCAGACGTACGAACAACACGTACTTCAAAAACCTCAGACTACCAACAACTCAGAGATTCTAAACAATTTGAGTCTTCACAACTCAGAGTTCGAACAAAGCATATTTCTATCAACTCAGAGTTCAGGACAACTAAGACTTCCAAAAATCTCAAAACTCCAAAGAATTCAAACTTCCGAAGAGCTCAGAATTCTGAAAAACTCAGACTTTGGAACAACTCAGACATTTGAGCAACTCAGAGCTTCGAACAACACAGAGTTTGAACAACTCAGACTTCCAAAAAACTCAGAGTTCAACCAACTCAGAATACGAACAAATCAGATTTTCTATACAATCAGAGTCTTCTCAACTCAGAGTACGAACAATTCAGAGTTCCGAACAACTCTAACTTCTGATCAACCTAGAATGGCGAATAACTCAGACTTTCGAGTAATTTAGAGTTTCCTACAACTCAGAGTTCTGAACAACACGGACTTCTGAACAACTAAGAGTTTCAAAAGACTGACAGTTCGAACAACACAGAGTTCTGAACAACTCTGATTTCTAACAACTCAGTGTTTCAAACAATTCAAAGTTCTAACAACTAACAGTTCTGAACAATTTAAATTTCTGAACAATCTAGAGTTCGGAAAAACTCAGATTTTGAACCACTGCAAGTTTCCAAGAACTCAAACTTCTGAACAACTCAAACTTCCAAACAACTCAAAGTTTCGAAAGACTGAGAGTTTGAACAACACAAACTTCCGAATAACTCAGAATTCCGAACAAGTCCGATTCTGAACAGCTCAGTGCTTCCAACAACTGAGTTCCTGACAATTAAGAAATTAGAACAAGTGAGTGTTCCGAACAAATCTGAGTTCCAAACAACTCAGAATTTCAAATGAATCACACCTCGAACAACATAGAGTTAAGAACAACTCAGACTTCCGAACAACTCACACTTACGAACAACTCAGAGTTCCGCAGAACTCAGAGTTCTGAACAATTCAGAGTTTCTAACCAATCAGAGAGTGCGAGCTACTCAGAGTTTGAACAACTCGGAGTTTCAACCGACTCAGACATTCAAACAACACAGCATTCGAACAATGCAGAGTTTTGAACAACTCAGACTTCTGAACAAATCAGAGTCTCAAAAAACTCAGACTTTTGAAAAATTCAGATTATTGAACAACTCAGACTTCCAAAATACTAGGATTTTCGAACAACTCAAATTTTTCAAACACTCAAACTTTTGAACAACACTGATATCCGAATAACTCAGATTTTGGGAAACAAACAGTTTTTAAATGATCACAGCTCCAAAAATTCAGAGCGGGCAGAATCCTGCAAAGCGATAGGTGGCTTCCAATGAGCCTTGATATTTTCATTGGTTGTGCCAGTGGGGATTTGTATGTGGGAGTAGAGGGAAGGTGGCAGTAGCACAGGAGTATTGTAGGGAAAACCACAGAAAGCAGAGCTTGAGCCACCTACCTGCTTTCTGCACCAGGCCAAAAGGGGCCTGTGTATTGACATGGCATTTCTTGAATGCTGCTGCCATAGCATCCTGGGCTGTTTATGACCAGGCGAATGCTGAGGGGATGGCTGGTATGAACACAGAGCCTTGTGAGGTCACAGAGGGACAGCCAATTGGGATGCTCCCTGTACATGGACTGCAGCATGGGCTTAGGTGAGTGAAGCAAGAGTGAAGGCTGAGCTCAAGGTCCACCAAAGTTGCTGTGCTGCCACCTGCTGCTTGGTCCAACTCATCCACCCCCATGCCTGCAAAACTTCTCTCATCTGGAGCTCCACAACACCTGTGGCAACTGGCTTAAAATCCTAAGGGCATCAGACTGCAACAACGGAAAAACAAACACACACACACACACACACACACACACACACACACACACACACACCTTTGGAAACTGCTTGCTACTCCAGGAATCCAAGATGCAAAACAGAATGTGGCATGTGCAAGTATCTGTCCCCCATAGGTGGACCTCGCTGAGCAGGGTGTCCACTTCATACAAGGGACAACCAAAACATGGTGTCAAACCATTCTCGTGGGTCCCTGTTCTACCTAGATCACTGTGGTCCCCAGAGTGGCTCAAGGACTCTCCATTGTGGCACAGGCCTATGGCCATCCTCTGCCTACAAGACTCTAAAGAGAATAACAATGAAACCACAACCCGGAGAAACACTTTCCTAGTAAGAGTATTGCAAAAGCCCTGAGCTTCTTGACGTTTTCAGCATAATAGCACATTCCCACTTGGTAGACAACCAAGCCCCATACACTCACAGACACCTGGCTTCCATGGAGGCTGGATATTCTCCCTGGTTGGGGGTGTGGGAACATGTTTTGGGGTGGGGAAAAGTGGTGGTACCGGTGGAGTATTGGGGGAAAACCAGAGAAAGCAGAGGTTGAGCCACCTGCCAGCTTTCTGCACCAGGCCAAAAGGGGCCTGTGTATTGCCATGGCTTTTCTAGAATGCTGCTGCCATAGCATTCTGGGCTGATGATTAAAGGGCGGCAGAAGAGTGGACAGCTGGTATGGACACAGAGCCCTGTGAGGTCACAGAGGGACAGCCAATCGGGATGCTCCCCGTACCTGGACTGCCGCATGGGCTTAGGTGAGTGAAGCAAGAGTGAAGGCTGAGCTCAAGGTCCACCAAAATTGCTGTGCTGCCACCTGCTTGTTGATTCAATGCATCCACCCCCATACGTGCCAATCTCCACTCATCTTAAGATCCACAACACCTTTGGCAAATGGTTTACCATCCTATGGGCAGCAGAATGATACAAAGGCCTACCCCTCACACACACCCGCCTTTGGCAACTGCTTGAACTGCATAAATCCATGATGCAAGACATCTTGAGGTATGTGTCTGTCCCATATAGGTGGGCATCACTGAGAAGGGTGCCCACGTCATCCAACAGACAGCCCCAACGCGGTATCAAACCATTCTCGTGGGTCCCTGTTCTACCTAGACAAATGTGGTCCACAGAGTGGCTCAAGGACTCTCCATTGTGGCACAGGGCTATGGCCATCCTCTGCCTACGAGACTCTAAAGAGAATAACAATGAAACCACAACCCGGGAGAAACACTTTCCTAGTAACAGTGTTGCAAAACCCTGAGCTTCACGTCATTTTCAGCATATTGGCACACTCCCACTTGGAAGACACCCAAGCGCCATACACTCACGGACAGCTGGCTTCTACGGCTGCTGGATATACTCCCTGATTGGCCCAGTGGGAACCTGTGGGGGCAGATTGGGATTGTTCGCAGTAGCGAAGGAGTATTGGAGGGAAGACCACAGAAAGCAGAGCTTGAGCCACCTGCCTGCTTTCTGCACCAGGCCAAAAGGGGCCTGTGTATTGCCATGGCTTTTCTTGAATGCTGTTTCCATAGCATTCTGGGCTGTTTATGACCAGGTGGCTGCTGAGTGGATGGCCTGTTTGTACACAGAGCCCTGTGAGGTCACAGAGGGACAGCCAATTGGGATGCTCCCTGTACCTGGACTGCCGCATGGGCTTAGGTGAGTGAAGCAAGAGTGAAGGCTGAGCTCAAGGTCCACCAAAGTTGCTGTGCTGCCACCTGCTGCTTGGTCCAACTCATCCACCCCCATGCCTGCAAACCTCCTCTCATCTGGACCTCCACAACACCTGTGGCAACTGGCTTACAATCCTATGGGCATCAAACTGCTACAACGGCCCACTCAACACACAAACCAGCCTTTGGCAGTGCTTGCTACTCCAGGATTCCGAGAGGCACGACAGCTTGTGCCATGTATCTGTCCCCCATAGGTGGACCTGGCTGAGCAGGGTGCCCACTTCATACAAGGGACAGCCCCAACGTGGTGTCAAACCATTCTCGTGGGTCCCTGTTCTACCTAGAAGAATGTGGTCCCTAGAATAGCTCAAGGACTCTCCACTCTGGCACAGGGCTATGGCCATCCTCTACCTACAGGACTCGAAAGAGAATAACAATGAAACCACAACCCGGGAGAAACACTTTCCTAGTAACAGTGTTGCAAAGCCCTGGGCTTCACGACGTTTTCAGCCTATTGGCACACTCCCACTTGGAAGACACCAAAGCCCCAGACACTCACGGACAGCTGGCTTTACGGCTGATGGATATTCTTGCTGGTTGGGCCTGTGGGAAGGTGTGGGGAGGGGCAAGGTAGCGGTTGCGGAGGAATATTGGGGGAAGACCAGAGAAAGCAGAGGTTGAGCCACCTACCTGCGTTCTGCACCAGGCCAAAAGGGGCCTGTGTATTGCCATGGCTTTCCTAGAATATTTCTGCCATAGCATCCTGGGCTGTTTATGGCCAGGTGGCTGCTGAGTGGACAGCTGGTATGGACACAGAGCTCTGTGAGGTCACAGAGGGACAGCCAATTGGGATGCTCCCTGTACATGGACTGCCGCATGGGCTTAGGTGAGTGAAGCAAGAGTGAAGGCTGAGCTCATGGTCCACCAAAGTTGCTGTGCTGCCACCTGCTGCTTGGTCCAACACATCCACCCTCATGCCTGCAAACCTCCTCTCATCTGGACCTCCACAACACCTGTGGCAACTGGCTTACAATCCTACGGATATCAAACTGCTACAACGGCCTACTGAACACACAAATCTCATTTGGCACTGCTTGCAGCTATAAGATTTCGAGAGGCACGACAGCTTGAGGCATGTGTCTATCAGCGTTGGTGGACCTCGCTAGAAGAGTGCCCACTTCATCCAACAGACAGCCCCAACGCAGTGTCAAACCATTCTCGTGGGTCCCTGTTCTACATAGAAGAATGTGGTCCCCAGAGTGGCTCAAGGACTCTCCATTGTGGCACAGGGCTATGGCCATCCTCTGCCTACGAGACTCTAAAGAGAATAACAATGAAACCACAGCCGGGGAGAAACACTTTCCTAGTAACAGTGTTTCAAAAGGCCTGGGCTTCACTACGTTTTCAGCATATTGGCATACTCCTACTCGGTAGACACCCAAGCCCCATACACTCACGGACAGCTGGCTTTCACAGCTGCTGGATATTCTCTCTGGTTGAGCCTGTGAGAAGGTGTGGAGTGTGGGAATTTTTTGGTAGCGGAGGAGTATTGGGGGAAGACCAGAGAAAGCAGAGCTTGAGCCACCTGCCTGCTTTCTGCACCAGGCCAAAAGGGGCCTGTGTATTGCCATGGCTTTTCTAGAATGCTGCTGCCACAGCATTCTGGGCTGTTTTTTGACCAGGTGGCTGCTGAGTGGACAGCTGGTATGGACACAGAGCCCTGTGAGGTCACAGAGGGACAGCCAATCGGGATGCTCCCTGTACATGGACTGCCGCATGGGCTTAGTTGTGTGAAGCAAGAGTGAAGGCTGAGCTCAAGGTCCACCAAAGTTGCTGTGCTGCCACCTGCTGCTGGGTCCAACTCATCCACCCCCATGCCTGCAAACCTCCTCTCATCTGCACCTCCACAACACCTGTGGCAACTGGCTTACAATCCTATGGGCATCAAACTGCTACAACGGCCCACTCAACACACAAACCAGCCTTTGGCAGTGCTTGCTACTCCAGGATTCTGAGATGCACGACAGCTTGTGGCATGTATCTGTCTCCCATAGGTGGCCCTAGCTGAGCAGAGTGCCCACTTCATAAAAGGGACAGCCCCAACGTGGTGTCAAACCATTCTCGTGGGTCCCTGTTTGTGGAGAGTGGAACCGCGCCTCAAAGATGGCGCAGGTTGACCATTGCTCCGTGGCACAAAGGTGCTAAACAGGTTTTGGGAAGTTCCTGAGGATTGGGCTGAGCACATAGGGAAGCTACGTGGCCTAAGTCATGATTGGTGTGCTTATCACATGATGTGAGGAACTGTGTATGGATTGGTTTGTGTAATGTAAAAAGGTCTGGGTGAAAAATTTTTAATGAGGAGATTCTGCCAGGCGCGCTTCAAGGTTAGAGCGAGACCTAGATCTATCGCTATAACTTCAAGGCTATTGTCAGCTAGCACTAGGCTGCTTTTGCGTTGCTGTAATAAACCTTACAAGTGCTGTAACTGCTTTCACTTTGACACAACGCTTGAAGTCTTGACCAATAAACCTTTTTTAAGAATCTTTACAGTATCGGGGTCTTACTCGCGGGGCGAGAGACCCCGACAACTGTTCTACCTAGAAGAATGTGGTTCCCAGCGTGGCTCAAGGACTCTCCATTGTGGCATAAGGCTATGGCCATCCTCTGCCTACCAGACTCTAAAGAGAATAACAATGAAACCACAACCCGGGAGAAACACTTTCCTGGTAACAGTGTTGCAACAGGCCTGGGCTTCACGACGTTTTCAGCATATTGACATACTCCTACTCGGTAGACACCCAAGCCCCATACACTCACGGACAGCTGGCTTCCACGGCTGCTGGATATTCTTGCTGGTTGGGCCTGTGGCAACTTATGGGGAGGGGAAAGGTGGCGGTAGCATAGGCTTATAGGGGAAGGCCAGAGAAAGCAGAGCTTGAGCCACCTGCCTGCTTTCTGCACCAGGCCAAAAGGGGCCTGTGTATTGCCATGGCTTTTCTAGAATGCTGCTGCCATAGCATTCTGGGCTGTTTATGACCAGGTGGCTGCTGAGTGGACAGCTGGTATGGACACAGAGCCCTGTGAGGTCACAGAGGGACAGCCAATCGGGATGCTCCCTGTACATGGACTGCCGCATGGGCTTAGGTGAGTGAAGCAAGACTGAAGGCTGAGCTCAAGGTCCACCAAAGTTGCTGTGCTGCCACCTGCTGCTTGGTCCAACTCATCCACCCCCATGCCTGCAAACCTCCTCTCATCTGCACCTCCACAACACCTGTGGCAACTGGCTTACAATCCTATGGGCCTCAAACTGCTACAACGGCCCACTCAACACACAAACCAGGCTTTGGCAGTGCTTGCTACTCCAGGATTCTGAGATGCACGACAGCTTGTGGCATGTATCTGTCCCCCATAGGTGGCCCTAGCTGAGCAGAGTGCCCACTTCATAAAAGGGACAGCCCCAACGTGGTGTCAAACCATTCTCGTGGGTCCCTGTTTGTGGAGAGTGGAACCGCGCCTCAAAGATGGCGCAGGTTGACCATTGCTCCGTGGCACAAAGGTGCTAAACAGGTTTTGGGAAGTTCCTGAGGATTGGGCTGAGCACATAGGGAAGCTACGTGGCCTAAGTCATGATTGGTGTGCTTATCACATGATGTGAGGAACTGTGTATGGATTGTTTTGTGTAATGTAAAAAGGTCTGGGTGAAAAATTTTTAATGAGGAGATTCTGCCAGGCGCGCTTCAAGGTTAGAGCGAGACCTAGATCTATCGCTATAACTTCAAGGCTATTGTCAGCTAGCACTAGGCTGCTTTTGCGTTGCTGTAATAAACCTTACAAGTGCTGTAACTGCTTTCACTTTGACACAACGCTTGAAGTCTTGACCAATAAACCTTTTTTAAGAATCTTTACAGTATCGGGGTCTTACTCGCGGGGCGAGAGACCCCGACAACTGTTCTACCTAGAAGAATGTGGTTCCCAGCGTGGCTCAAGGACTCTCCATTGTGGCATAAGGCTATGGCCATCCTCTGCCTACCAGACTCTAAAGAGAATAACAATGAAACCACAACCCGGGAGAAACACTTTCCTGGTAACAGTGTTGCAACAGGCCTGGGCTTCAGGACGTTTTCAGCATATTGACATACTCCTACTCGGTAGACACCCAAGCCCCATACACTCACGGACAGCTGGCTTCCACGGCTGCTGGATATTCTTGCTGGTTGGGCCTGTGGCAACTTATGGGGAGGGGAAAGGTGGCGGTAGCATAGGCTTATAGGGGAAGGCCAGAGAAAGCAGAGCTTGAGCCACCTGCCTGCTTTCTGCACCAGGCCAAAAGGGGCCTGTGTATTGCCATGGCTTTTCTAGAATGCTGCTGCCATAGCATTCTGGGCTGTTTATGACCAGGTGGCTGCTGAGTGGACAGCTGGTATGGACACAGAGCCCTGTGAGGTCACAGAGGGACAGCCAATCGGGATGCTCCCTGTACATGGACTGCCGCATGGGCTTAGGTGAGTGAAGCAAGACTGAAGGCTGAGCTCAAGGTCCACCAAAGTTGCTGTGCTGCCACCTGCTGCTTGGTCCAACTCATCCACCCCCATGCCTGCAAACCTCCTCTCATCTGCACCTCCACAACACCTGTGGCAACTGGCTTACAATCCTATGGGCCTCAAACTGCTACAACGGCCCACTCAACACATAAACCAGGCTTTGGCAGTGCTTGCTACTCCAGGATTTCGAGATGCACGACAGCTTGTGCCATGTATCTTCCCCCATAGGTGGCCCTAGCTGAGTAGGGTGCCCACTTCATACAAGGGACAGCCCCAACGCAGTGTCAAACCATTCTCGTGGGTCCCTGTTCTACCTAGAAGAATGTGGTCCCCAGAGTGGCTCAAGGACTCTCCATTGTGGCACAGGGCTATGGCCATCCTCTGCCTTCGAGACTCTAAAAAGAATAACAATGAATTCACAACCCGGGAGAAACACTTTCCTAGTAACAGTGTTGTAACAGGCCTGGGCTTCACGACATTCTCATCATATTGGCATACTCCTACTCGGTAGACACCCAAGCCCCATACACTCACGGACAGCTGGCTTCCACGGCTGCTGGATATTCCTACTGCTTGGGCCTGTGAGAAGGTGTGGAGTGTGGGAATTTTGTGGTAGTGGAGGAGTATTGGGGGAAGACCAGAGAAAGCAGAGCTTGAGCCACCTCCCTGCTTTCTGCACCAGGCCAAAAGGGGCCTGTGTATTGCCATGGCTTTTCTAGAATGCTGCTGCCATAGCATTCTGGGCTGTTTATGACCAGGTGGCTGCTGAGTGGACAGCTGGTATGGACACAGAGCCGTGTGAGGTCACAGAGGGACAGCCAATCGGGATGCTCCCTGTACCTGGACTGCCGCATGGGCTTAGGTGAGTGAAGCAAGAGTGAAGGCTGAGCTCAAGGTCCACCAAAGTTGCTGTGCTGCCACCTGCTGCTTGGTCCAACTCATCCACCCCCATGCCTGCAAACCTCCTCTCATCTGCACCTCCACAACACCTGTGGCAACTGGCTTACAATCCTATGGGCCTCAAACTGCTACAACGGCCCACTCAACACACAAACCAGCCTTTGGCAGTGCTTGCTACTCCAGGATTCCGAGAGGCACGACAGATTGTGCCATGTATCTGTCCCCCGTAGGTGGACCTCGATGAGCAGGGTGCCCACTTCATACAAGGGACAGCCCCAACGTGGTGTCAAACCATTCTCGTGGGTCCCTGTTTGTGGAGAGTTGAGCCGCGCCTCAAAGATTGCGCAGGTTGACTATTTCGTCGTGGCACAAAGGTGCTAAACAGGTTTTGGGAAGTTCCTGAGGATTGGGCTGAGCACATAGGGAAGCTACGTGACCTAAGTCATAATTGGTGTGCTTATCACATGATGTGAGGAACTGTGTATGGATTGGTTTGTGTAATGTAAAAAGGTCTGGGTGAAAAATTTTTAATGAGGAGATTCTTTTTTTTTTTTTTTTTAAAGATTTATTTTTATTATTTTTTCATTGGAAAGGCGGATATACAGAGAGGAGAGACAGAGAGGAAGATCTTCCGTCCGATGATTCACTCCCCAAGTGAGCGCAACGGGCCGATACTATGCCGATCCGAAGCCAGGAGCCTCTTCCGGGTCTCCCGCGCGGGTGCAGGGTCCCAAAGCTTTGGGCCGTCCTCGACTGCTTTCCCAGGCCACAGGCAGGGAGCTGGAAGGGAAGCGGGGCTTCCGGGATTAGAACCGGCGCCCATATGGGATCCCGGGCTTGCTAGGCGAGGACTTAGCCACTTGCGCCACCGCGCCGGGCCCAATGAGGAGATTCTACCAGGCGCGCTTCAAGGCTAGAGCGAGACCTAGATCTGTCGCTATCACTTCAAGGCTATTGCCAGCTAGCACTATGCTGCTTTTGCTTTGCTGTAATAAACCTTACAAGTGCTGTAACTGCTTTCACTTTGACACAACGCTTGAAGTCTTGACCAATGAACCTTTTTTTAAGCATCTTTACAGTATCGTGGTCTTACTCGCGGGATGAGGGACCCCGACAACTGTTCTACCTAGAAGAATGTGGTCCCCAGAGTGGCTCAAGGACTCTCCATTGTGACACAAGGCTATGGACATCCTCTGCCTACGAGACTCTAAAGAGAATAACAATGAAACCACAAACCGGGAGAAACACTTTCCTAGTAAACGTGTTGCAAAAGGCCTGGGCTTCACGACGTTTTCAGCATATTGGCACACTCCTACTCGGTAGACACCCAAGCCCCATACACTGACGGACAGCTGGCTTCCACGGCTGCTGGATATTCTCACTGCTTGGGCCTGTGAGAAGGTGTGGAGTGTGGGAATTTTGTGGTAGAGGAGGAGTATGGGGGAAGACCAGAGAAAGCAGAGCTTGAGCCACCTGCCTGCTTTCTGCACCAGGCCAAAAGGGGCCTGTGTATTGCCATGGCTTTTCTAGAATGCTGCTGCCATAGCATTCTGGGCTGTTTATGACCAGGTGGCTGCTGAGTGGACAGCTGGTATGGACACAGAGCCCTGTGAGGTCACAGAGGGACAGCCAATCGGGATGCTCCCTGTACCTGGACTGCCGCATGGGCTTAGGTGAGTGAAGCAAGAGTGAAGGCTGAGCTCAAGGTCCACCAAAGTTGCTGTGCTGCCACCTGCTGCTTGGTCCAACTCATCCACTCCCATGCCTGCAAACCTCCTCTCATCTGGACCTCCACAACACCTGTGGCAACTGGCTTATCGGGGTCCCTCGTCCCGCGAGCAAAACCCCGATACGGTAAAGACTCTTTGAAAAGTTTATTGGTCAAGACTTCAAGCGTAGTGGCAAAGAAAAGAAAAGAAAGAAAAAGTTGCAACAGTTGTAAGATTTATTACAGTGAAGCGATTACAGCATAACCTTGAAGCATGCCCAGGGGAATCTCCTTTTAACCATTTTCTTACCCACACCCTTTTACATAGCACAAACCAATCCATACACAGCTCCTCACGTCATGCGATAAACACACCAATCATGACTTAGGTCACGTAGCTTCCCTGCGTGCTCGGCCGAATCCTCAGTAACTTCCCAAAACCTGTTTAGCACCTTTGTGCCATGAAGCAATGGTCAGCAAGCGCCATCTTTGAGGCGCGGCTCCGCTCTCCACAGCTCCCCCTTTTTGTTTTATTAAAATAAGGGACCGTGCCTGTCTTAGGTGTTTCGAATCCAGACTTTCCTTACCCGTCATGGGCTAACCACGTGGCTAAAGGCGTGGCGCCTGTCTTAGGTCGGTAAAGCTGTATCAGATACTTACCCGTCTCTGGCTACCGGTCCAGCATATTAAGCCAGGTACCTGAGGAATCACGCTTGTGGAGAGCAAACACAGCTTGAGCCATGATCTGTTGTTGCTGAAGCTGCTTACGTGAGGCACAATAAAGGTAGCAATTAAAACTGTGTAACAATACCAGCACGCCAATAATACAACTTAAAGGAATAAACAATGCAGAAAAATAATGAGCAGCAGATGAACTAGAAAAAAGAAAATCCCACCATCTATTATTAGAATCCTGTATCACTGCAGTCTGTACTTGCAGTAACTTACCACTAGCTACAGTTGTAGCTACTTGATATTCTTCTAACTGTCTTTCATTATGTTTCAGATGGGCTTTCAATTCTTCAGAATTACGGAGAATTTGAGAAATAGGCAAAGAAACTGCAAGTTGGGGAATAGGTAACATACGAGGCACCCAAGATAATCGAACATCATCCACTAAATCAGGCAATAAAAAGAACACTTCATCAAACCAAAAAAGAACCTCAAGGTGTTCTATGCATCCAACAAATGGAGAGGGCAATTTCATACGAATTAAATCATCAGGCCTAGCATACGCTAAGCAAATATGCTGAGATTGGATTTCATATAGCACTGAATAATTAGCAACTGGAAACACAGTAAAATGACATACATTGATAGCATGAGTAAGTAAACAAGGTTCCACAGCACGAACAAGACCGTTACACACTGGAACTCTGTCAGTAGGGACACAATCTTGCAATTGATAAGTAACATTATGTTCATCAATATGGGTTCCATCAATTTGAGGCCTCAGAAAATTAGAATCAATTAATACAGGCAACACATGAAAGGAACACAACACTTTGGTAACTTGGGGAACATAATACACTACCATGCCATAACACCAAGTTGGGGTACAATTAGCAGGAGAGTGTGTCTTAGCAATCCAAGCATCTTCAGATATTTGTAACATAACACGCCACATGTCCGCATATCCTTGCATCAGCAGCCGCTGGGCATTCTCCTTTTGTATTAGCGCATAGATGTTTTGCATAGAGCACGTGGTCCAACCAAGAGTTTGTTGATGAGGGATCACAGTAGGCTTTGATGTGGAGAAAGTAGACCTGATTTGCGGCACAAGTGAAGCTGTCCTGGGTTCAACTGTGGGTAGAGTTCACCCATCCCCACTTCCAGACAACATGCTTGGCTGTAGTAGACTTAGTCATTGAGAACCCGGGGGTCCAAGCTTCCGTCATCTGAAGAAATATCAACCCGGTCAGCATCCACCACATCCAAAAGTTCATCTTGCTCTGGCTTTTTTATAATTCGCGTCAAACGTTCCGGCACCCACACTGGTCCGTCCAAATCCTGTGGAAAAACACAAACCGCACCTCGCATCCGTCGTAAAACAGGATGCGGGCCCTTCCATTGCTTTGTTAGTACATCCTTCCACATTATCCAATCTTTACAAGAACCTGGGCCTGTCGCATGACGTTCAGCAGCAGAGCAACCATCCAAATCCAAAATTAAGAAATTAAAAATATAAGTCACCAAAGCCAGCTGATGCTTAGGACTAGAGGGATATAGGGAGGCCCCTATTCCCCCTTTTTGTTTTATTAATAATGTTTTAAGGACTGAATGGGCACGCTCTACCACGGCTTGACCAGTAGGATTGTAAGGTATGCCTGTGGAATGCTTTATGCCAAATTCAGTGCAAAAGGTGGCAAAAGCTTTGGCTGCATATGCAGGCCCATTATCTGTCTTATAACATCGAGGAACACCCCAAGCAGCAAAGGCTTGCAGACAATGGGAAATAACATCCCGAACTTTTTCTCCAGTATGGGCAGAGGCAAAAAGAACTCCAGAACAAGTATCAATAGACACATGAACAAAAGAAAGACGCCCAAAACTAGGAACATGAGTCACATCCATCTGCCAAATATGATTAGGCAGGAGACCGCGAGGGTTAACTCCTACCGAGGGTTGAGAGAGAAAAGGAACACAAGCCTGGCAGTGTCTGACAATATCACGAGCAGCTTTCCGAGAAATGGAAAAGCGTTTGGTCAGTGTTTGAGCACTGACATGCCAACGTTGGTGAAAACATTTTGCTTCATCTTCCACTGAAAAAGCCAAAAGAAATCTAGAAGCAAAATCTGCAATGGCATTTCCCCTAGTTAAGGGCCCCGGGCAAATTGGAATGTGCCCTAGTCATTAGCAGCTGTCTTACTTGAAATAAAGCCGTATGCACCGTAGAACGAGGCGCGATATATTCTACCATTTCTAGGCGCTTAACATCATTTACCACATAAAGACTGAGAGAATATTTAAAGAGCCAGGCACCAATTTTAAAGTTAAAGCAACAGCAGCCAATTCTGCAGCCTGAGGAGAAGATGTAGCAATTGCAACAGGAAAAATCTGATTATCAATCATTACTGCTCCTGTACCACCCTTGGCTCCGTCCGTAAAGGCGAGCCTAGCTCCATGGATGGGCCGCTCTTTGACTATTTTAGGAAAACATAAGGGGACTTCCTTACAAAATTGTAACCATGGGTGGGAAGGATAGTGGGTATCAAACTGCAAAGAAAAACAAGATATTAAAATAGCCCAAATATCAATGGTTTGGCACAAATTTGCAATCATTTCCTTAGAATAAGGAGTGATGCATAGACTAGGATAGATGCCAAAATTTTCACGAGCTCGTTCTATTGCTTTAAGAATTACCTGGCCCATTAATTCTGGAAAAGTAGCTAAAACTTTAGAGGGCTGCATAGAAAAATATACCCAGACCAAAGGCCCACCCTGCCACAGCAATGCAGCAGGAATATTCTCAGGCAATACCATGATAGACAATGGTTGCGTAGGATCGCAACGTTCCACCTGAGCTTCTTGAAGTTTACACTGGACCAACTCAAGAGCTCTACAGCCTTCAGGAGTAAGTTCTCGGGGGGAATCTAATGCCGAGTCTCCATGCAAAATAGAAAAAAGAGGTTCCAAATCCTTAGTAGTAATACGGAGATAGGGCCGAATCCAATTAATATGACCTAATAGTTGCTGAAAATCATTAAGGGTTTTTAATCTGTCCATCCTAATTTTAACCTGTAAAGGGGCAACATGATGAGCCATCATCTGTAAACCTAAATACTTAACAGTGTAACCTTCTTGAATCTTTTCAGGGCCAATGTACAGACACCAAAGTGCCAATGCTTGTTTCAGGCATACCAAGGCAGCCTGTACATCTGCCATATGCTCGCCTGCCAAAAGAACAGCATCCATATAATGATAAAGGCAGAGATGAGGAAAATGTTTTCTCACTGGAATTAATGCCCGTGCCACATATAACTGACACATAGTAGGGCTATTCATCATGCCTTGTGGAAGTACTGCCCACTGGAACCTTTGAGCTGGGCCCTGGTGATTAATAGAAGGCAAAGTAAAGGCAAAGCGTTCTGAATCTTGGGGATGTAGGGGTATAGAAAAAAAACAATCCTTTATATCAATCACAATGAGATACCATTCTCTAGGCACTGCGGTGGCTAATGGCACACCAGGTTGTACTGAACCCATAGGTTGCATAGTGGCATTAATGGCACGGAGATCATGTAAAAGTCGCCACTTCCCTGATTTCTTTTTAATAACAAAAATAGGTGTATTCCATGGAGATGTAGAAGGCACTATATGTCCTAAAGACAACTGTTCTGTAATTAATTCCTGGGCAGCCTTTAATTTTTCTGAGGTTAGGGGCCACTGCGACACCCATACGGGTTCATCTGACACCCAGGTAATTTTCAGTGGTTGCTGTCCTGCAGTGGCCCCGACTGAAAACCCAGTCCTGTTTTTCCCAGACATTGTGCAACTGAGATTGGTTCTATTCTTCCTTGTTCCTCTTTACCTAAACCTTTTCCTGAATAACCCATATTTGCCATAATATTCCATGCTTATTGGCTTCCCCTTTGGTAGGACTCATTACTTAAGTGAAGCCCCATAGCACTCAAAACTTCACTCCCCCAAAGGGTTACAGGAATGGCACAAACATAAGGTTGGAAAAATCCTCTGTGACCTTCACGGTCCACCCAGGAGATAACTGAGGCACTTTGTTGTGGCTGGTTAGCTACCCCAAGGCCTCGCAGGGTCTGGTTAGACTGCTTTAGAGGCCATTCTTTTGGCCAGTCAGATTGTCTAATAATGCTGACATCTGCTCCAGTGTCCAAAAGGCCTTCAAAGGGGGTACCTTGTAATATGAGTGTAGCCACAGGTCGGTCCTGTAAGGAGACAGACAAATTAACTAAGGCATCTCCAGAGGACCGAAAACCTTTATTTCCACGAGTAGTGTGGCGACTCCGCCAGGCCTCATGACAACTAGGAAGAACTAACAATTGAGCAATACGCTCTCCAGGAGCAATAACAGCAAATCCCTTTGGTGAGGAAAGCATAACTTTAACAGTGCCAGTATAATCCGAATCAATTATGCCTGGGTGAACAAGCCGACCCTGCATAGTTTTGGAACTTCGTCCAAGCACCAATCCCACTGTGCCATTAGGAAGAGGGCCACAAAAATCTGTATCAAGTGCTTGTGGGCCCATTTCAGGAGTCAATACCAAGTGGGAGGCGGCGCAGAGGTCCAATCCTGCGCTCCCGAGCGTGGCTCGGCGAACCGTCTGGTCATCGAGTCTGTCTGGTCTGAGTACACCCAGTATGCTCTGTAGTGCTTTGCAGGCATTTTTGCCTATATTGGCAATCTGCAGATAAACTGGTTCAGGATATCTAATTTGATTGTGTTGGCCAACCCAGGCCCCTTCTCCAAGCAGAACATCCACATTCCATTCTGCATTTCCAGCCTGAGCATTGCGGCGAGCTGTGTCCAGAGCCAATTCCCTACATGCTGACCGCCAGACTAAGTACTGCCCTGGCGAAAGAGTGGCCTTGGCCAAATTCTGCCAGTCTTCAGGGGTCAAGGAATCACAAACAATCTGCTCTAGTACAGCCAAGGTGAAAGGCGCATGAATGCCATACGAGTCAACAGCCATTTTAAGATCTTTAACCAATTTAAAATTCAATATTTCATGTGAGCGAAGTGGTGGATCTTGAGTACGGTCTTCTCTCACCGGAAACACTTGCCCTGCCTCAGCAAAATCACGCCACAATCGGGCACGATCAGGCAAAGCCTCAGTCGTCTGCTGAGTTCCTGATTGTGGCCAAGGTGGCACACTAGGCAACAAAGGGCGTCTAGATGACGGGGGTGGCCAGGCAGGCTTCTGAGAGCCCAAAGACACCCCTTCCAAGCTTTTTGCAATTTGATCTAATTCATCTCCAGATTTCTCTGACTCACTTCCCAAATCTGGTTCTTCTTTATGGCTTGTTGCCCGAGAGGACGCTTCCTCTTGTATATCCTTAAGCACTTCCCTTCCTTCCTGTAACAAATCCTTAAATTTATCTGTCTTATCTACCAAGCAGGACCTTATCAAAGTCCAAAATCCCACAGTGCCCGGAGGGAGAGGTTTAACTTGATCAGCTTTAGACAGGTCTCTTCCAAGGTGCTCCCACTGTGGCACATTCAACATGCCCTCTTCTATGAACCAAGGGGCATGCCGCTGCACTGTTTGCAGAAATGATAGTACCGTCCCAGCCTTTACAGGCGTTCCATGCTTTTGTAGCAGTTTCTGTAATAAGTTCTGCATACGTGCCGAGGAAGCCAAGTTCCCCATATTGCTCAGCACTGCAGACTTAGGCTTGTCCCTTTACCGGGAACTTGACTCGTCCCTTTACCGGGAACCTGGATTGTCGCCAACCTGTAACCCTGGCGAACCTGACGTGCACGTCCCCGCTGCAATTAGCGGCTCCCTGAGGTAAGCAAGACCTCAGTTTAAATGGGCCCTCCGCTGTTGCGGCTTCCTGGGTATTAATCCCAGCTTCTTTCTAGGCAAATGCCGCCCAGCTTCTTATCTGAATTCACTTACCTATTATGATGCAAATTCTCTCAGGTCAAGGAGTCACAGCACCAAATATCGAGGTCCCTCGTCCCGCGAGCAAAACCCCGATACGGTAAAGACTCTTTAAAAAGTTTATTGGTCAAGACTTCAAGCGTAGTGGCAAAGAAAAGAAAAGAAAGAAAAAGTTGCAACAGTTGTAAGATTTATTACAGTGAAGCGATTACAGCATAACCTTGAAGCATGCCCAGGGGAATCTCCTTTTAACCATTTTCTTACCCACAACCTTTTACATTGCACAAACCAATCCATACACAGCTCCTCACGTCATGCGATAAACACACCAATCATGACTTAGGTCACGTAGCTTCCCTGCGTGCTCGGCCCAATCCTCAGTAACTTCCCAAAACCTGTTTACCACCTTTGTGCCACGAAGCAATGGTCAGCAAGCGCCATCTTTGAGGCGCGGCTCCACTCTCCACACTGGCTTACAATCCTATGGGCATCAAAGTGTGACAACGGCCCACTCAACACACGAATCCACCTTAGGCAACTGATTGCTACTCCAGGATTCAAAGAGGCACGACAGTTTGTGAAATGTATCTGTCCCCCATAGTTGGACCTGGTTGAGCAGGGTGCCAAATTCATACAAGGGACAGCCCTAAGGCGGTGTCAAACCATTCTCGTGGGTCCCTGTTCTACCTAGACGAATGTGGTCCCCAGAGTGGCTCAAGGACTCTCCTATCTGGCACAGGGCTATGGCCTTCCTCTGCCTACCAGATTCTAAAGAGAATAACAATGAAACCACAACCCGGAAGAAACACTTTCCTAGTAACAGTGTTGCAAAAGGCCTGGGCTTCACGAAGTTTTCAGCATATTGGCACACTCCTACTTGGTAGACACCCAAGCCCCATACACTCACGGACAGCTGGCTTCCACGGCTGCTGGATATTCTCGCTGGTTTAGCCTGTGGCAACGTGTGGGGAGGAGGAAGGTGGCGGTGGCAGTGGAGTATTGGGGGGAAGAAAACAGAAAGCAGAGGTGGAGCCACATGCCTGCTTTCTGCACCAGGCCAACAGGGGCCTGTGTATTGCCATGGCTTTTCTAGAATGCTGCTGCCATAGCATTCTGGGCTGTTTATGACCAGGTGGCTGATGAGTGGACAGCTGGTATGGACACAGAGCCGTGTGACGTCACAGAGGGACAGCCAATCGGGATGCTCCCTGTACCTGGACTGCTGCATGGGCTTAGTTGAGTGAAGCAAGAGTGAAGGCTGAGCTCAAGGTCCACCAAGTTCCTGTGGTATCACCTGCTGCTTGGTCCAACTCATCCACCCCCATGCCTGCAAACCTCCTCTCATCTGGAGCTCCACAACACCTGTGGCAACTGGCTTACAATCCTATGGGCATCAAACTGCTACAACGGCCCACTTAACACACAAACCAGCCTTTGCCAACTGCTTGCTACTCCAGGATTTCGAGATGCATGACAGCTTGTGCCATGTATCTGTCCCCCTTAGGTGGCCCTCGCTGAGCAGGGTGCCCACTTCATACAAGGGACAGCCCCAAGGCGGTGTCAAACCATTCTCGTGGGTCCCTGTTCTACCTAGATGAATGTGGTCCCCAGAGTGGCTCAAGGACTCTCCATTGTGTCACAGGGCTATGGCCATCCTCTGCCTATGAGACTCTAAAGAGAATAACAATGAAACCACAACCCGGGAGAAACACATTCCTAGTAAAAGTGATGCAAAAGGCCTGGGCTTCACAAAGTTTAAAGCATATTGGCACACTCCTACCCAGCAGAAACCCAAGCCCCATATACTGACGGACAGCTGGCTTCCACGGCTGCTGGATATTCTCACTGGTGTAGCCTGTGGGAACGTGTGGGGAGTGGGAAGGTGGCGGTGGCAGAGGAGTATTGGGGGAAGAACACAAAAAGCAGAGGTTGAGCCACCTGCCTGCTTTCTGCACCAGCCCAAAAGGGGCCTGTGTATTGCCATGGCTTTTCTAGAATGCTGCTGCCATAGCATTCTGGGCTGTTTATGACCAGGTGGCTGCTGAGTGGACAGCTGGTATGGACACAGAGCATTGTGAGGTCACAGAGGGACAGCCACTTGGGGTGCTCCCTGTACTTGGAAAGCTGCATGGGCTTAGTTGAGTGAAGCAAGAGTGAAGGCTGAGCTCAAGGTCCACCAAAGTTGCTGTGCTGCCACCTGCTGCTTGGTCCAACTCATCCACCCACATGCCTGCAAACCTCCTCTCATCTGGAGCCTCCACAACACCTGTGGAAACTGGCTTACAATCCTATGGGCATCAAACTGCTAAAAAGGCCAACTCAACACACAAACCAGCATTTCGCAGTGCTTGCTACTCCAGGATTAAGAGAGGCACGACAGCTTGTGCCATGTATCTGTCCCCCATAGTTGGACCTGGTTGAGCAGGGTGCCCACTTCATAAAAGGGACAGCCCCAACGTGGTGTAAAACCATTCTCGTGGGTCCCTGTTCTACCTAGACGAATGTGGTCCCCAGAGTGGCTCAAGGATTCTCCATTGTGGCACAGGGCTATGGCCATCCTCTGCCTACGAGACTCTAAAGAGAATTAAAATGAAAAGACAACCCGAAAGAAACACTTTCCTAGTAGCAGTGTTGCAAAAGGCCTGGGCTTCACGATGTTTTCAGCATATTGGCACACTCCTACTCGTAAGACACCCAAGCCCCATACACTCACAGACAGCTGGCTTCCACGGCTGCTACATATTCTCGCTGGTTGGGCCTTTGGCGACGTGTGGGGCGGGGAAAGTGGCAGTAGCATAGGCTTATTTTGGGGGAAGACCACAGAAAGCAGAACTTGCACACCTGCCTGCTTTCTGCACCAGGCCAAAAGGGGCCTGTGTATTGCCATGGCTTTTCTGGAATGCTGCTGCCATAGCATTCTGGGCTCTTTATGACCAGGTGCCTGCTGTGTGGACAGCTGGTATGGACACAGAGCCCTGTGAGGTCACAGAGGGACAGCCAATCGGGATGCTCCCTGTACCTGGACTGCCGCATGAGCTTAGGTGAGTGAAGCAAGAGTGAAGGCTGAGCTCAAGGTCCACCAAAGTTGCTGTGCTGCCACCTGCTGCTTGGTCCAACTCTTCCACCCACATGCCTGCAAACCTCCTCTCATCTGGAGCCTCCACAACACCTGTGGCAACTGGCTTACAATCCTATGGGCATCAAAATGCTACAATACCCCACTCAACACACAAACCCACCTTTGACAACTGCTTGCTACTCCAAGATTCCCGAGAGGCACGACAGCTTGTGCCATGTATCTTTCCCGCTAAGATGGCCCTCGCTGAGCAGGGTGCCCACTTCATACAACGGACAGCCCCAATGCGGTGTCAAACCATTCTCGTGGGTCCCTGTTCTACCTAGACGAATGTGGTCCCCAGAGTGGCTCAAGGACTCTCCATTGTGGCACAGGGCTATGGCCATCCTCTGCCTACGAGACTCTAAAGAGAATAACAATGAAACCACAACCCGGGAGAGACACTTTCCTAGTAACAGTGTTGCAAAAGCCCTGGGCTTCACGACATTTTCAGCATATTGGCACACTCCTACTCGGTAGACACCCAAGCCCCATACACTCACGGACAGCTGGCTTCCACAGCTGCTGGCTATTCTTGCTGGTTGGGCCTGTGCGAACGTATGGGGAGCGGAAAGGTGGGGTTAGCGGAGGAGTATTGGGGGAAGACCAGAGAAAGCAGAGCTTGAGCCACCTGCCTGCTTTCTGCACCAGGCCAACAGGGGCCTGTGTATTGCCATGGCTTTTCTAGAATGCTGCTGCCATAGCATTCTGGGCTATTTATGACCAGGTGGCTGATGAGTGGACAGCTGGTATGGACACAGAGCCCTGTGAGGTCACAGAGGGACAGCCACTTGGGGTGCTCCCTGTACCTGGACTGCTGCATGGGCTTAGTTGAGTGAAGCAAGAGTGAAGGCTGAGCTCAAGGTCCACCAAAGTTGCTGTGCTGCCACCTGTTGCTGGGTTCAACTCATCCACCCCCATGCCTGCAAACCTCCTCTCATCTGGACTTAAACAACACCTGTGGCAACTGGCTTACAATCCTATGGGCCTCAAACTGCTACAACGGCCCACTCAACACTCAAACCAGCCTTTGGCACTGCTTGCTACTCCAGGATTAAGAGATGCACGACAGCTTGTGGCATGGATCTGTCCCCCATAGGTGGACCTGGCTGTGCAGGTTGCCCACTTCATACATGGAACAGCCCTAAGGCGGTGTCAAACCATTCTCGTGGGTCCCTGTTCTACCTAGACGAATGTGGTACCCAGAGTGGTTCAAGGACTCTCCATTGTGGCACGGGGTTATGGCCATCCTCTGTCTACGAGACTCTAAAGAGAATAACAATAAAACCACAACCCGGGAGAAACTCTTTCCTAGTAACAGTGTTGCAAAAGGCCTGGGCTTCACGACATTTTCAGCATATTGGCACACTCCTACTCGGTAGACACCCAAGCCCCATACACTCATGGACAGCGGGTTTCCACAGCTGTTGGCTATTCTTGCTGGTTGGGCCTGTGGGAACGTATGGGGAGGGGAAAGGTGGCGGTAGCGGAGGAGTATTGGGGGAAGACCACAGAAAGCAGAGGTTGAGCCACCTGCCTGCTTTCTGCACCAGGCCAAAAGGGGCCTGTGTATTGCCATGGCATTTCTAGAATGCTGCTGCCATAGCATCCTGGGCTGTTTATGACCAGGTGGCTGCTGAGTGGACAGCTGGTATGGACACAGAACCCTGTGAGGTCACAGAGGGACAGCCACTTCGGGTGCTCCCTGTACTTGGACTGCTGCATGGGCTTAGTTGAGTGAAGCAAGAGTGAAGGCTGAGCTCAAGGTCCACCAAAGTTGCTGTGCTGCCACCTGCTGCTGGGTCCAACTCATCCACCCCCATGCCTGCAAACCTCCTCTCATCTGGACCTCCACAACACCTGTGGCAACTGGCTTACAATCCTATGGGCCTCAAACTGCTACAACGGCCCACTCAACACACAAACCAGACTTTGGCACTGCTTGCTTCTCAAGGAATAAGGGATGCACGACAGCTTGTGGCATGTATCTGTCCCCCATAGGTGGACCTGGCTGGGCAGGGTGCCCACTTCATACAAGGGACAGCCCCAAGGCGGTGTCAAACCATTCTCATGGGTCCCTGTTCTACCTAGACGAATGTGGTCCCCAGAGTGGTTCAAGGACTCTCCATTGTGGCACAGGGCTATGGCCATCCTCTGCCTACGAGACTCTAAAGAGAATAACAATGAAACCACAACCCGGGAGAACCACTTTAATAGTAACAGTGTTGCAAAACCCTGGGCTTCACGAAGTTTTCAGCATATTGGCACACTCCTACTCGGTAGACACCCAAGCCCCATACACTCACGGACAGCTGGCTTCCACAGCTGCTGGCTATTCTTGCTGGTTGGGCCTGTGAGAACGTATGGGGAGGGGAAAGGTGGCGTTAGTGGTGGAGTATTGGGGGAAGACCACAGAAAGCAGAGCTTGAGCCACCTGCCTGCTTTCTGCACCAGGCCAAAAGGGGCCTGTGTATTGCCATGGCTTTTCTAGAATGCTGCTGCCATAGCATCCTGGGCTGTTTATGACCAGGTGGCTGCTGAGTGGACAGCTGGTATGGACACAGAGCCCTGTGAGGTCACAGAGGGACAGCCACTTGGGATGCTCACTGTACCTGGACTGCCGCATGGGCTTAGTTGAGTGAAGCAAGAGTGAAGGCTGAGCTCAAGGTCCACCAAAGTTGCTCTGCGGACAACTGCTGCTGGGTTCAACTCATCCAACCCCATGCCTGCAAACCTCCTCTTATCTGGACTTAAACAACACCTGTGGCAACTGGCTTACAATCCCATTGGCCACAAACTGCTACAACGGCCCACTCAACACACAAACCAGACTTTGGCACTGCTTGTAGCTTTAGGATTCCAAGGGGCACGACAGCTTGTGGCATGTATCTGTCCCCATAGATGCACCTGGCTGAGCATGTTGCCCAATTCATCCAAGAGACAGCCCCAACACGGTATCAAACCATTCTCATGGGTCCCTGTTCTACCTAGAAAAATGTGGTCCCCAGAATGGCTCAAGGACTCTCCATTGTGGCACAGGGCTATGGCCATCCTCTGCCTACGAGACTCTAAAGAGAATAACAATGAAACCACAACCCGGGAGAAACTCTTTCCTAGTAACAGTGTTGCTAAACCCTGGGCTTCACGACGTTTTCAGCGTATTGGCACACTCCTACTCGGTAGACACCCAAGCCCCATACACTCACGGACAGCTGGCTTCCACGGCTGCTGGCTGTTCTTGCTGGTTGGGCCTGTGGGAACGTATGGGGAGGGGAAAGGTGGCGTTAGCGGAGGAGTATTGGGGAAGGCCAGAGAAAGCAGAGCTTGAGCCACCTGCCTGCTTTCTGCACCAGGCCAAAAGGGGCCTGTGTATTGTCATGGCTTTTCTAGAATGCTGCTGCCATAGCATCCTGGGCTGTTTATGACCAGGTGGCTGCTGAGTGGACAGCTGGTATGGACACAGAACCCTGTGAGGTCGCAGAGGGACAGCCACTTGGGGTGCTCCCTGTACCTGGACTGCTGCATGGGATTAGTTGAGTGAAGCAAGAGTGAAGGCTGAGATCAAGGTCCACCAAAGCTGCTGTGCTGCCACCTGCTTCTATGTTCAACTCATCAACCCTCATGCCTGCAAACCTCCTCTCATCTGGACCTCCACAACACCTGTGGCAACTGGCTTACAATCCTATGGGCCACAAACTGCTACAACGGCCCGCTCAACACACAAACCAGCCTTTGGCACTGCTTGCTATTCCAGGATTAAGAGATGCACGACAGCTTGTAGCATGTATCTGTCCCCCATAGGTGGACCTGGCTGTGCAGGTTGCCCACTTCATACATGGGACAGCCCCAAGGCGGTTTCAAACCATTCTCGTGGAACCCTGTTCTACCTAGACGAATGTGGTCCCGAGAGTGGTTCAAGGACTCTCGATTGTGGCACAGGGCTATGGCCATCCTCTGCCTACGAGACTCTAAAGAGAATAACAATGAAACCACAACCCGGGAGAAACTCTTTAATAGTAACAGTGTTGCAAAAGGCCTCGGCTTCACGAAGTTTTCAGCATATTGGCACACTCCTACTCGGTAGACACCCAAGCCCCATACACTCATGGACAGCTGGCTTCCACAGCTGCTGGCTATTCTTGCTGGTTGGGCCTGTGGGAACGTATGGGGAGGGGAAAGGTGGCGGTAGCAGTGGAGTATTGGGGGAAGAAAACAGAAAGCAGAGCTTGAGCCACTTGCCTGCTTTCTGCACCAGGCCAAAAGGGGCCTGTGTATTGCCATGGCTTTTCTAGAATGCTGCTGCCATAGCATCCTGGGCTGTTTATGACCAGGTGGCTGCTGAGTGGACAGCTGGTATGGACACAGAACCCTGTGAGGTCACAGAGGGACAGCCACTTGGGGTGCTCCCTGTACTTGGAAAGCTGCATGGGCTTAGTTGAGTGAAGCAAGAGTGAAGGCTGAGCTCAAGGTCCACCAAAGTTGCTGTGCTGCCACCTGCTGCTGGGTCCAACTCATCCACCCCCATGCCTGCAAACCTCCTCTCATCTGGAGCTCCACAAGACCTGTGGCAACTGGCTTACAATCCTATGGGCCTCAAACTGCTACAACGGCCCACTCAACACACAAACCAGCCTTTGGCACTGCTTGCAGCTATAGGATTCCGAGGGGCACGACAGCTTGTGGCATGTATCTGTCACCCATAAGTGGACTTGGCTGGGCAGCGTGCCCACTTCATACAAGGGACAGCCCCAAGGCAGTGTCAAACCATTCTCGTGGGTCCCTGTTCTACCTAGACGAGTGTGGTCTCCAGAGTGGTTCAAGGACTCTCCATTGTGGCACAGGGCTATGGCCATCCTCTGCCTACGAGACTCTAAAGAGAATAACAATGAAACCACAACCCGGGAGAAACACTTTCCTAGTAACAGTGTTGCAAAACCCTGGGCTTCACGAAGTTTTCAGCATATTGGCACACTCCTACTCGGTAGACACCAAAGCCCCATACACTCACGGACAGCTGGCTTCCACGGCTGCTGTCTATTCTTGCTGGTTGGGCCTGTGGGAACGTATGGGGAGGGGAAATGGGGCGGTAGCAGAGGAGTATTGAGGGAAGACCACAGAAAGCAGAGCTTGAGCCACCTGCCTGCTTTCTACACCAGGCCAACAGGGGCCTGTGTATTGCCATGGCTTTTCTAGAATGCTGCTGCCATAGCATCCTGGGCTGTTTATGACCATTTGGCTGCTGAGTGGACAGCTGGTATGGACACAGAACCCTGTGAGGTCACAGAGGGACAGCCACTTGGTGTGCTCCCTGTACCTGGACTGCCGCATGGGCTTAGTTGAGTGAAGCAAGAGTGAAGGCTGAGCTCAAGTTACACCAAAGTTGCTCTGCGGACAACTGCTGCTGGGTTCAACTCATCCAACCCCATGCCTGCAAACCTCCTCTCATCTGGAGCCTCCACAACACCTGTGGCAACTGGCTTACAATCCCATTGGCCACAAACTGCTACAACGGCCCACTCAACACACAAACCAGCCTTTGGCACTGCTTGCAGCTATAGGATTCCGAGGTGCACGACAGCTTGTGGCATGTATCTGTCACCCATAGATGGAACTGGCTGAGCATGTTGCCCAATTCATCCAAGAGACAGCCCCAACACGGTATCAAAGCATTCTCATGGGTCCCTGTTCTACCTAGAAAAATGTGGTCCCCAGAGTGGCTCAAGGACTCTCCATTGTGGCACAGGGCTATGGCCATCCTCTGCCTACGAGACTCTAAAGAGAATAACAATGAAACCACAACCCGGGAGAAACACTTTCCTAGTAACAGTGTTGCTAAACACTGGGCTTCACGACGTTTTCAGCATATTGGCACACTCCTACTCGGTAGACAACCAAGCCCCATACCCTCACAGACAGCTGGCTTCCACGGCTGCTGGCTGTTCTTGCTGGTTGGGCCTGTGGGAACGTATGGGGAGGGGAAAGGTGGCGTTAGCGGAGGAGTATTGGGGGAAGACCAGAGAAAGCAGAGCTTGAGCCACCTGCCTGCTTTCTGCACCAGTGCAAAAGGGGCCTGTGTATTGTCATGGCTTTTCTAGAATGCTGCTGCCAGAGCATCAAGGGCTGTTTATGACCAGGTGGCTGCTGAGTGGACAGCTGGTATGGACACAGAACCCTGTGAGGTCACAGAGGGACAGCCACTTGGGGTGCTCCCTGTACCTGGACTGCTGCATGTGCTTAGGTGAGTGAAGCAAGAGTGAAGGCTGAGCTCAAGGTCCACCAAAGCTGCTGTGCTGCCACCTGCTTCTATGTTCAACACATCGACCCTCATGCCTGCAAACCTCCTCTCATCTGGAGCTCCACAAGACCTGTGGCAACTGGCTTACAATCCTATGGGCCACAAACTGCTACAACGGCCCACTCAACACACAAACCAGCCTTTGGCATTGCTTGCTACTCCAGGATTAAGAGATGCACGACAGGTTGTAGCATGTATCTGTCCCCCATAGGTGGACCTGGCTGTGCAGGTTGCCCACTTCATACATGGGAGAGCCCCAAGGCGGTTTCAAACCATTCTCGTGGGTCCCTGTTCTACCTAGACGAATGTGGTCCCCAGAGTGGTTCAAGGACTCTCCATTGTGGCACAGGGCTATGGCCATCCTCTGCCTACGAGACTCTAAAGAGAATAACAATGAAACCACAACCCGAGAGAAACTCTTTCCTAGTAACAGTGTTGCAAAAGGCCTCGGCTTCACTACATTTTCAGCATATTGGCACACTCCTACTCGGTAGACACCCAAGCCCCATACACTCATGGACAGCTGGCTTCCACAGCTGCTGGCTATTCTTGCTGGTTGGGCCTGTGGGAACGTATGGGGAGGGGAAAGGTGGCGTTAGCAGTGGAGTATTGGGGGAAGACCACAGAAAGCAGAGCTTGAGCCACCTGCCTGCTTTCTGCACCAGGCCAAAAGGGGCCTGTGTATTGCCATGGCTTTACTAGAATGCTGCTGCCATAGCATCCTGGGCTCTTTATGACCAGGTGGCTGCTGAGTGGACAGCTGGTATGGACACAGAACCCTGTGAGGTCACAGAGGGACAGCCACTTGGGGTGCTCCCTGTACTTGGAAAGCTGCATGGGATTAGTTGAGTGAAGCAAGAGTGAAAGCTGAGATCAAGGTCCACCAAAGTTGCTGTGCTGCCACCTGCTGCTGGGTCCAACTCATCCACCCCCATGCCTGCAAACCTCCTCTCATCTGGACTTCCATAACACCTGTGGCAACTGGCTTACAATCCTATGGGCCACAAACTGCTACAACGGCCCACTCAACACACAAACCAGCCTTTGGCACTGCTTGCAGCTATAGGATTCCGAGGGGCACGACAGCTTGTGGCATGTATCTGTCACCCATAAGTGGACTTGGCTGGGCAGTGTGCCCACTTCATACAAGGGACAGCCCCAAGTCGGTTTCAAACCATTCTCGTGGGTCCCTGTTCTACCTAGACGAATGTGGTCCCCAGAGTGGTTCAAGGACTCTCCATTGTGGCACAGGGCTATGGCCATCCTCTGCCTACGAGACTCTAAAGAGAATAACAATGAAACCACAACCCGGGAGAAACACTTTCCTAGTAACAGTGTTGCAAAACCCTGGGCTTCACGAAGTTTTCAGCATATTGGCACACTCCTACTCGGTAGACACCCAAGCCCCATACACTCACGGACAGCTGGCTTCCACGGCTGCTGTCTATTCTTGCTGGTTGGGCCTGTGGGAACGTATGGGGAGGGGAAAGGTGGCGGTAGCAGAAGAGTATTGTGGGAAGACCACAGAAAGCAGAGCTTGAGCCACCTGCCTGCTTTCTACACCAGGCCAAAAGGGGCCTGTGTATTGCCATGGCTTTTCTAGAATGCTGCTGCCATAGCATCCTGGGCTGTTTATGACCAGGTGGCTGCTGAGTGGACAGCTGGTATGGACACAGAACCCTGTGAGGTCACAGAGGGACAGCCAATCGGGGTGCTCCCTGTACCTGGACTGCCGCATGGGCTTAGTTGAGTGAAGCAAGAGTGAAGGCTGAGCTCAAGGTCCACCAAAGTTGCTCTGCGGACAACTGCTTCTGGGTTCAACTCATCCAACCCCATGCCTGCAAACCTCTTCTCATCTGGAGCCTCCACAACACCTGTGGCAACTGGCTTACAATCCCATTGGCCACAAACTGCTACAACGGCCCACTCAACACACAAACCAGCCTTTGGCACTGCTTGCAGCTATAGGATTCCGAGGTGCACGACAGGTTGTGGCATGTATCTGTCCCCCATATGTGGACCTGGCTGAGCATGTTGCCCAATTCATCTAAGAGACAGCCCCAACACGGTATCAAACCATTCTCATGGGTCCCTGTTCTACCTAGACGAATGTGGTCCCCAGAATGGTTCAAGGACTTTCCATTGTGGCACAGGGCTATGGCCATCCTCTGCCTACGAGACTCTAAAGAGAATAACAATGAAAACACAACCCGGGAGAAACACTCTCCTAGTAACAGTGTTGCTAAACCCTGGGCTTCACGACGTTTTCAGCATATTGGCACACTCCTACTCGGTAGACACCCAAGCCCCATACACTCACGGACAGCTGGCTTCCACGGCTGCTGGCTGTTCTTGCTGGTTGGGCCTGTGGGAACGTATGGGGAGGGGAAAGGTGGCGTTAGCGGAGGAGTATTGGGGGAAGACCACAGAAAGCAGAGCTTGAGCCACCTGCCTGCTTTCTGCACCAGGCCAAAAGGGGCCTGTGTATTGTCATGGCTTTTCTAGATTGCTGCTGCCATAGCATCCTGGGCTGTTTATGACCATTTGGCTGCTGAGTGGACAGCTGGTATGGACACAGAACCCTGTGAGGTCGCAGAGGGACAGCCACTTCGGGTGCTCCCTGTACCTGGATAGCCACATGGGCTTAGTTGAGTGAAGCAAGAGTGAAGGCTGAGATCAAGGTCCACCAACGTTGCTTTGCGGACACCTGCTACTGGGTCCAACTCATCCACCCCCAATGCCTGCAAACCTCCTCTCATCTGGAGCCTCCACAACACCTGTGGCAACTGGCTTACAATCCTATGGGCCTCAAACTGTTACAACGGCCCACTCAACACACAAACCAGCCTTTGGCACTGCTTGCTACTCCAGGAATAAGAGATGCACGACAGCTTGTGGCATGTATCTGTCCCCCATAGGTGGACCTGGCTGTGCAGGTTGCCCACTTCATACATGGGACAGCCCCAACGCGGTGTTAAACCATTCTCATGGGTCCCTGTTCTACCTAGACGAATGTGGTCCCCAGAGTGGTTCAAGGACTCTCCATTGTGGCACAGGGCTATGGCCATCCTCTGCCTACGAGACTCTAAAGAGAATAACAATGAAACCACAACCCGGGAGAAACACTTTCCTAGTAACAGTGTTGCAAAACCCTGGGCTTCACTACATTTTCAGCATATTGGCACACTCCTACTCGGTAGACACCCAAGCCCCATACACTCACGGACAGCTGGCTTCCACGGGTGCTGTCTATTCTTGCTGGTTGGGCCTGTGGGAACGTATGGGGAGGGGAAAGGTGGCTTTAGCAGTGAAGTATTGGGGGAACACCACAGAAAGCAGAGCTTGAGCCACCTGCCTGCTTTCTGCACCAGGCCAAAAGGGGCCTGTGTATTGCCATGGCTTTTCTAGAATGCTGCTGCCATAGCATCCTAGGCTGTTTATGACCAGGTGGCTGCTGAGTGGACAGCTGGTATGGACACAGAACCCTGTGAGGTCACAGAGGGACAGTCACTTGGGGTGCTCCCTGTACCTGGAATGCTGCATGGGCTTAGTTGAGTGAAGCAAGAGTGAAGGCTGAGCCCCAACCTCGGTGTCAAACCATTCTCGTGGGTCCCTGTTCTACCTAGACGAATGTGGTACCCAGAGTGGCTCAGAAACTCTCCATTGTGGCACAGGGCTATGACCATCCTCTGCCTATGAGACTCTAAAGAGAATAACAATGAAACCAGAACCCGGGAGAAACACTTTCCTAGTAACAGTGTTGCAAAAGGCCTGGGCTTCATGATGTTTTCAGCATATTGGCACACTCCTACTCAGTAGACACCCAAGCCCCATACACTCACGGACAGCTGGCTTCCACAGCTGCTGGCTATTCTTGCTGGTTGGGCCTGTGGGAACGTATGGGGAGGGGAAAGGTGGCGGTATTTGTGGAGTATTGGGGAAGACCACAGAAAGCAGAGCTTGAGCCACCTGCCTACTTTCTGCACCAGGCCAAAAGGGGCCTGTGTATTGCCATGGCTTTTCTAGATTGCTGCTGCCATAGCATCCTGGGCTGTTTATGACCAGGTGGCTGCTGAGTGGACAGCTGGTATGGACACAGAACCCTGTGAGGTCACAGAGGGACAGCCACTTGGGGTGCTCCCTGTACTTGGAAAGTTGCATGGGCTTAGTTGAGTGAAGCAAGAGTGAAGGCTGAGCTCAAAGTCCACCAAAGTTGCTGTGCTGCCACCTGCTGCTGGGTCCAACTCATCCACCCCCATGCCTGCAAACCTCCTCTCATCGTGAGCTCCACAACACCTGTGGCAACTGGCTTACAATCCTATGGGCCTCAAACTGCTACAACGGCCCACTCAACACACAAACCAGCCTTTGGCACTGCTTGCAGCTATAGGATTCCGAGGGGCACGACAGCTTGTGGCATGTATCTGTCACCCATAAGTGGACTTGCCTGGGCAACGTGCCCACTTCATACAAGGGACAGCCCCAAGTCGGTTTCAAACCATTCTCGTGGGTCCCTGTTCTACCTAGATGAATGTGGTCCCCAGAGTGGTTCAAGGACTCTCCATTGTGGCACAGGGCTATGGCCATCCTCTGCCTACGAGACTCTAAAGAGAATAACAATGAAACCACAACCCGGGAGAAACACTTTCCGAAAAAACAGTGTTGCAAAACCCTGGGCTTCACGAAGTTTTCTGCATATTGGCACACTCCTACTCGGTAGACACCCAAGCCCCATACACTCACGGACAGCTGGCTTCCACGGCTGCTGTCTATTCTTGCTGGTTGGGCCTGTGGGAACGTATGGGGAGGGGAAAGGTGGCGGTAGCAGAGGAGTATTGGGGGAAGACCACAGAAAGCAGAGCTTGAGCCACCTGCCTGCTTTCTACACCAGGCCAAAAGGGGCCTGTGTATTGCCATGGCTTTTCTAGAATGCTGCTGCCATATCATCCTGGGCTGTTTATGACCATTTGGCTGCTGAGTGGACAGCTGGTATGGACACAGAACCCTGTGAGGTCACAGAGGGACAGCCACTTGGTGTGCTCCCTGTACCTGGACTGCCGCATGGGCTTAGTTGAGTGAAGCAAGAGTGAAGGCTGAGCTCAAGTTCCACCAAAGTTGTTCTGCGGACAACTGCTGCTGGGTTCAACTCATCCAACCCCATGCCTGCAAACCTCCTCTCATCTGGAGCCTCCACAACCCCTTTGGCAACTGGCTTACAATGCCATTGGCCACAAACTGCTACAACGGCCCACTCAACACACAAACCAGCCTTTGGCACTGCTTGCAGCTATAGGATTCCGAGGGGCACGACAGCTTGTGGCATGTATCTGTCCCCCATAGGTGGACCTGGCTGAGCATGTTGCCCAATTCATCTAAGAGACAGCCCCAACACGGTATCAAACCATTCTCGTGGGTCCCTGTTCTACCTAGACGAATGTGGTCCCCAGAATGGCTCCAGGACTCTCCATTGTGGCACAGGGCTATGGCCATCCTCTGCCTACGAGACTCTAAAGAGAATAACAATGAAACCACAACCCGGGAGAAACACTCTCCTAGTAACAGTGTTGCTAAACCCTGTGCTTCACAACGTTTTCAGCATATTGGCACACTCCTACTCAGTAGACACCCAAGCCCCATACACTCACGGACAGCTGGCTTCCACGGCTGCTGGCTGTTCTTGCTGGTTGGGCCTGTGGGAACGTATGGGGAGGGGAAAGGTGGCGTTAGCGGAGGAGTATTGGGGAAGGAAGAGAAAGCAGAGGTTGAGCCACCTGCCTGCTTTCTGCACCAGGCCAAAAGGGGCCTGTGTATTGTCATGGCTTTTCTAGATTGCTGCTGCCATAGCATCCTGGGCTGTTTATGACCAGGTGGCTGCTGAGTGGACAGCTGGTATGGACACAGAACCCTGTGAGGTCGCAGAGGGACAGCCACTTCGGGTGCTCCCTGTACCTGGACAGCCGCATGGGCTTAGTTGAGTGAAGCAAGAGTGAAGGCTGAGCTCAAGGTCCACCAACGTTGCTCTGCGGACACCTGCTGCTGGGTCCAACTCATCCACCCCCAATGCCTGCAAACCTCCTCTCATCTGGAGCCTCCACAACACCTGTGGTAACTGGCTTACAATCCTATGGGCCACAAACTGTTACAACGGCCCACTCAACACACAAACCAGCCTTTGGCACTGCTTGCAGCTATAGGATTCCGAGGGGCACGACAGCTTGTGGCATGTATCTGTCACCCATAAGTGGACTTGGCTGGGCAGCGTGCCCACTTCATACAAGGGACAGCCCCAAGGCGGTTTCAAACCATTCTCGTGGGTCCCTGTTCTACCTAGACGAATGTGGTCCCCAGAGTGGCTCAAGGACTTTCCATTGTGGCACAGGGCTATGGCCATCCTCTGCCTACGAGACTCTAAAGAGAATAACAATGAAACCACAACCCGGGAGAAACACTTTCCTAGTAACACTGTTGCAAAACCCTGGGCTTCACGAAGTTTTCAGCATATTGGCACACTCCTACTCGGTAGACACCCAAACCCCATACACTCACGGACAGCTGGCTTCCACGGCTGCTGTCTATTCTTGCTGGTTGGGCCTGTGGGAACGTATGGGGAGGGGAAATGGGGGCGGTCGCAGAGGAGTATTGAGGGAAGACCACAGAAAGCAGAGGTTGAGCCACCTGCCTGCTTTCTACACCAGGCCAAAAGGGGCCTGTGTATTGCCATGGCTTTTCTACAATGCTGCTGCCATAGCATCCTGGGCTGTTTATGACCAGGTGGCTGCTGAGTGGACAGCTGGTATGGACACAGAACCCTGTGAGGTCACAGAGGGACAGCCACTTGGGGTGCTCCCTGTACTTGGAAAGCTGCATGGGCTTAGTTGAGTGAAGCAAGAGTGAAGGCTGAGCTCAAGTTCCACCAATGTTGCTCTGCGGACAACTGCTGCTGGGTCCAACTCATCCAACCCCATGCCTGCAAACCTCCTCTCATCTGGAGCCTCCACAACACCTGTGGCAACTGGCTTACAATGCCATTGGCCACAAACTGCTACCACGGCCCACTCAACACACAAACCAGCCTTTGGCACTGCTTGCAGCTATAGGATTCCGAGGGGCACGACAGCTTGTGGCATGTATCTGTCCCCCATAGGTGGACCTGGCTGAACAGGTTGCCCAATTCATCTAAGAGACAGCCCCAAAACGGTATCAAACCATTCTCATGGGTCCCTGTTCTACCTAGACGAATGTGGTCCCCAGAATGGCTCAAGGACTTTCCATTGTGGCACAGGGCTATGGCCATCCTCTGCCTACGAGACTCTAAAGAGAATAACAATGAAACCACAACCCAGGAGAAACACTCTCCTAGTAACAGTGTTGCTAAACCCTGGGCTTCACGAAGTTTTCAGCATATTGGCACACTCCTACTCGGTAGACACCCAAGCCCCATACACTCACGGACAGCTGGCTTCCACGGCTGCTGGCTGTTCTTGCTGGTTGGGCCTGTGGGAACGTATGGGGAGGGGAAAGGTGGCGTTAGCGGAGGAGTATTGGGGGAAGACCAGAGAAAGCAGAGCTTGAGCCAGCTGCCTGCTTTCTGCACCAGGCCAAAAGGGGCCTGTGTATTGTCATGGCTTTTCTAGATTGCTGCTGCCATAGCATCCTGGGCTGTTTATGACCAGGTGGCTGCTGAGTGGACAGCTGGTATGGACACAGAACCCTGTGAGGTCACAGAGGGACAGCCACTTCGGGTGCTCCCTGTACCTGGACAGCCGCATGGGCTTAGTTGAGTGAAGCAAGAGTGAAGGCTGAGCTCAAGGTCCACCAAAGTTGCTGTGCTGCCACCTGCTGCTGGGTCCAACTCATCTACCCCCATGCCTGCAAACCTCCTCTTATCTGGAGCTCCACAACACCTGTGGCAACTGGCTTACAATCCCATTGGCCACAAACTGCTACCACGGCCCACTCAACACACAAACCAGCCTTTGGCACTGCTTGCAGCTATAGGATTCCGAGGGGCACGACAGCTTGTGGCATGTATCTGTCACCCATAAGTGGACTTGGCTGGGCAGCGTGCCCACTTCATACAAGGGACAGCCCCAAGGCGGTTTCAAACCATTCTCGTGGGTCCCTTTTCTACCTAGACGAATGTGGTCCCCAGAGTGGCTCAAGGACTTTCCATTGTGGCACAGGGCTATGGCCATCCTCTGCCTACGAGACTCTAAAGAGAATAACAATGAAACCACAACCCGGGAGAAACACTTTCCTAGTAACACTGTTGCAAAACCCTGGGCTTCACGAAGTTTTCAGCATATTGGCACACTCCTACTCGGTAGACACCCAAACCCCATACACTCACGGACAGCTGGCTTCCACGGCTGCTGTCTATTCTTGCTGGTTGGGCCTGTGGGAACGTATGGGGAGGGGAAATGGGGCGGTAGCAGAGGAGTATTGAGGGAAGACCACAGAAAGCAGAGGTTGAGCCACCTGCCTGCTTTCTACACCAGGCCAAAAGGGGCCTGTGTATTGCCATGGCTTTTCTAGAATGCTGCTGCCATAGCATCCTGGGCTGTTTATGACCAGGTGGCTGCTGAGTGGACAGCTGGTATGGACACAGAACCCTGTGAGGTCACAGAGGGACAGCCACTTGGGGTGCTCCCTGTACTTGGAAAGCTGCATGGGCTTAGTTGAGTGAAGCAAGAGTGAAGGCTGAGCTCAAGTTCCACCAATGTTGCTCTGCGGACAACTGCTGCTGGGTTCAACTCATCCAACCCCATGCCTGCAAACCTCCTCTCATCTGGAGCCTCCACAACACCTGTGGCAACTGGCTTACAATGCCATTGGCCACAAACTGCTACCACGGCCCACTCAACACACAAACCAGCCTTTGGCACTGCTTGCAGCTATAGGATTCCGAGGGGCACGACAGCTTGTGGCATGTATCTGTCCCCCATAGGTGGACCTGGCTGAGCAGGTTGCCCAATTCATCTAAGAGACAGCCCCAAAACGGTATCAAACCATTCTCATGGGTCCCTGTTCTACCTAGACGAATGTGGTCCCCAGAATGGCTCAAGGACTTTCCATTGTGGCACAGGGCTATGGCCATCCTCTGCCTACGAGACTCTAAAGAGAATAACAATGAAACCACAACCCGGGAGAAACACTCTCCTAGTAACAGTGTTGCTAAACCCTGGGCTTCACGAAGTTTTCAGCATATTGGCACACTCCTACTCGGTAGACACCCAAGCCCCATACACTCACGGACAGCTGGCTTCCACGGCTGCTGGCTGTTCTTGCTGGTTGGGCCTGTGGGAACGTATGGGGAGGGGAAAGGTGGCGTTAGCGGAGGAGTATTGGGGGAAGACCAGAGAAAGCAGAGCTTGAGCCACCTGCCTGCTTTCTGCACCAGGCCAAAAGGGGCCTGTGTATTGTCATGGCTTTTCTAGATTGCTGCTGCCATAGCATCCTGGGCTGTTTATGACCAGGTGGCTGCTGAGTGGACAGCTGGTATGGACACAGAACCCTGTGAGGTCACAGAGGGACAGCCACTTCGGGTGCTCCCTGTACCTGGACAGCCGCATGGGCTTAGTTGAGTGAAGCAAGAGTGAAGGCTGAGCTCAAGGTCCACCAACGTTGCTCTGCGGACACCTGCTGCTGGGTCCAACTCATCCACCCCCAATGCCTGCAAACCTCCTCTCATCTGGAGCCTCCACAACACCTGTGGCAACTGGCTTACAATCCTATGGGCCTCAAACTGTTACAACGGCCCACTCAACACACAAACCAGCCTTTGGCACTGCTTGCTACTCCAAGAATAAGAGATGCACGACAGCTTGTGGCATGTATCTGTCCCCCATAGGTGGACCTCGCTGTGCAGGTTGCCCACTTCATACATGGGACAGCCCCAAGGCGGTGTCAAACCATTCTCATGGGTCCCTGTTCTACCTAGACGAATGTGGTACCCAGAGTGGTTCAAGGACTCTCCATTGTGGCACAGGGCTATGGCCTTCCTCTGTCTATGAGACTCTAAAGAGAATAACAATGAAACCACAACCCGGGAGAAACACTTTCCTAGTAACAGTGTTGCAAAAGGCCTGGGCTTCATGATGTTTTCAGCATATTGGCACACTCCTACTCGGTAGACACCCAAGCCCCATACACTCACGGACAGCTGGCTTAGACAGCTGCTGGCTATTCTTGCTGGTTGGGCCTGTGGGAACGTATGGGGAGGGGAAAGGTGGCGTTAGCGGAGGAGTATTGGGGGAAGACCAGAGAAAGCAGAGCTTGAGCCACCTGCCTGCTTTCTGCACCAGGCCAAAAGGGGCCTGTGTATTGTCATGGCTTTTCTAGATTGCTGCTGCCATAGCATCCTGGGCTGTTTATGACCAGGTGGCTGCTGAGTGGACAGCTGGTATGGACACAGAGCCCTGTGAGGTCACAGAGGGACAGCCAATCGGGGTGCTCCCTGTACCTGGACAGCCGCATGGGCTTAGTAGAGTGAAGCAAGAGTGAAGGCTGAGATCAAGGTCCACCAAAGTTGCTGTGCTGCCACCTGGTGCTGGGTCCAACTCATCCACCACCATGCCTGCAAACCTCCTCTCTTCTGTACCTCCACATCACCTGTGGTAACTGGCTTACAATCCTAGGGGCATCAAACTGCTACAATGGCACACTCAACACACAAACCAGCCTTTGGCACTGCTTGCTACTCCAGAAATAAGAGATGAACGACAGCTTGTGGCATGTATCTGTCCCCCATAGTTGGACCTGGTTGAGCAGGGTGCCCACTTCATTCATGGGACAGAGCCCCAGGCGGTGTCAAACCATTCTTGTGGGTCCCTGTTCTACCTAGACGAATGTGGTCCCCAGAGTGGTTCAAGGACTCTCCATTGTGGCACAGGGCTATGGCCATCCTCTGCCTACGAGACTCTAAAGAGAATAACAATGAAACAATGAAACCACAACCCGGGAGAAACTCTTTCCTAGTAACAGTGTTGCTAAACCCTGGGCTTCACGAAGTTTTCAGCATATTGGCACACTCCTACTCGGTAGACACCCAAGCCCCATACACTCACGGACAGCTGGCTTCCACGGCTGCTGGCTGTTCTTGCTGGTTGGGCCTGTGGGAACGTATGGGGAGGGGAAAGGTGGCGTTAGCGGAGGAGTATTGGGGGAAGACCAGAGAAAGCAGAGCTTGAGCCAGCTGCCTGCTTTCTGCACCAGGCCAAAAGGGGCCTGTGTATTGTCATGGCTTTTCTAGATTGCTGCTGCCATAGCATCCTGGGCTGTTTATGACCAGGTGGCTGCTGAGTGGACAGCTGGTATGGACACAGAACCCTGTGAGGTCACAGAGGGACAGCCACTTCGGGTGCTCCCTGTACCTGGACAGCCGCATGGGCTTAGTTGAGTGAAGCAAGAGTGAAGGCTGAGCTCAAGGTCCACCAAAGTTGCTGTGCTGCCACCTGCTGCTGGGTCCAACTCATCTACCCCCATGCCTGCAAACCTCCTCTTATCTGGAGCTCCACAACACCTGTGGCAACTGGCTTACAATCCCATTGGCCACAAACTGCTACCACGGCCCACTCAACACACAAACCAGCCTTTGGCACTGCTTGCAGCTATAGGATTCCGAGGGGCACGACAGCTTGTGGCATGTATCTGTCACCCATAAGTGGACTTGGCTGGGCAGCGTGCCCACTTCATACAAGGGACAGCCCCAAGGCGGTTTCAAACCATTCTCGTGGGTCCCTGTTCTACCTAGACGAATGTGGTCCCCAGAGTGGCTCAAGGACTTTCCATTGTGGCACAGGGCTATGGCCATCCTCTGCCTACGAGACTCTAAAGAGAATAACAATGAAACCACAACCCGGGAGAAACACTTTCCTAGTAACACTGTTGCAAAACCCTGGGCTTCACGAAGTTTTCAGCATATTGGCACACTCCTACTCGGTAGACACCCAAACCCCATACACTCACGGACAGCTGGCTTCCACGGCTGCTGTCTATTCTTGCTGGTTGGGCCTGTGGGAACGTATGGGGAGGGGAAATGGGGCGGTAGCAGAGGAGTATTGAGGGAAGACCACAGAAAGCAGAGGTTGAGCCACCTGCCTGCTTTCTACACCAGGCCAAAAGGGGCCTGTGTATTGCCATGGCTTTTCTAGAATGCTGCTGCCATAGCATCCTGGGCTGTTTATGACCAGGTGGCTGCTGAGTGGACAGCTGGTATGGACACAGAACCCTGTGAGGTCACAGAGGGACAGCCACTTGGGGTGCTCCCTGTACTTGGAAAGCTGCATGGGCTTAGTTGAGTGAAGCAAGAGTGAAGGCTGAGCTCAAGTTCCACCAATGTTGCTCTGCGGACAACTGCTGCTGGGTTCAACTCATCCAACCCCATGCCTGCAAACCTCCTCTCATCTGGAGCCTCCACAACACCTGTGGCAACTGGCTTACAATGCCATTGGCCACAAACTGCTACCACGGCCCACTCAACACACAAACCAGCCTTTGGCACTGCTTGCAGCTATAGGATTCCGAGGGGCACGACAGCTTGTGGCATGTATCTGTCCCCCATAGGTGGACCTGGCTGAGCAGGTTGCCCAATTCATCTAAGAGACAGCCCCAAAACGGTATCAAACCATTCTCATGGGTCCCTGTTCTACCTAGACGAATGTGGTCCCCAGAATGGCTCAAGGACTTTCCATTGTGGCACAGGGCTATGGCCATCCTCTGCCTACGAGACTCTAAAGAGAATAACAATGAAACCACAACCCGGGAGAAACACTCTCCTAGTAACAGTGTTGCTAAACCCTGGGCTTCACGAAGTTTTCAGCATATTGGCACACTCCTACTCGGTAGACACCCAAGCCCCATACACTCACGGACAGCTGGCTTCCACGGCTGCTGGCTGTTCTTGCTGGTTGGGCCTGTGGGAACGTATGGGGAGGGGAAAGGTGGCGTTAGCGGAGGAGTATTGGGGGAAGACCAGAGAAAGCAGAGCTTGAGCCACCTGCCTGCTTTCTGCACCAGGCCAAAAGGGGCCTGTGTATTGTCATGGCTTTTCTAGATTGCTGCTGCCATAGCATCCTGGGCTGTTTATGACCAGGTGGCTGCTGAGTGGACAGCTGGTATGGACACAGAACCCTGTGAGGTCACAGAGGGACAGCCACTTCGGGTGCTCCCTGTACCTGGACAGCCGCATGGGCTTAGTTGAGTGAAGCAAGAGTGAAGGCTGAGCTCAAGGTCCACCAACGTTGCTCTGCGGACACCTGCTGCTGGGTCCAACTCATCCACCCCCAATGCCTGCAAACCTCCTCTCATCTGGAGCCTCCACAACACCTGTGGCAACTGGCTTACAATCCTATGGGCCTCAAACTGTTACAACGGCCCACTCAACACACAAACCAGCCTTTGGCACTGCTTGCTACTCCAGGAATAAGAGATGCACGACAGCTTGTGGCATGTATCTGTCCCCCATAGGTGGACCTCGCTGTGCAGGTTGCCCACTTCATACATGGGACAGCCCCAAGGCGGTGTCAAACCATTCTCATGGGTCCCTGTTCTACCTAGATGAATGTGGTACCCAGAGTGGTTCAAGGACTCTCCATTGTGGCACAGGGCTATGGCCTTCCTCTGTCTATGAGACTCTAAAGAGAATAACAATGAAACCACAACCCGGGAGAAACACTTTCCTAGTAACAGTGTTGCAAAAGGCCTGGGCTTCATGATGTTTTCAGCATATTGGCACACTCCTACTCGGTAGACACCCAAGCCCCATACACTCACGGACAGCTGGCTTAGACAGCTGCTGGCTATTCTTGCTGGTTGGGCCTGTGGGAACGTATGGGGAGGGGAAAGGTGGCGTTAGCGGAGGAGTATTGGGGGAAGACCAGAGAAAGCAGAGCTTGAGCCACCTGCCTGCTTTCTGCACCAGGCCAAAAGGGGCCTGTGTATTGTCATGGCTTTTCTAGATTGCTGCTGCCATAGCATCCTGGGCTGTTTATGACCAGGTGGCTGCTGAGTGGACAGCTGGTATGGACACAGAGCCCTGTGAGGTCACAGAGGGACAGCCAATCGGGGTGCTCCCTGTACCTGGACAGCCGCATGGGCTTAGTAGAGTGAAGCAAGAGTGAAGGCTGAGCTCAAGGTCCACCAAAGTTGCTGTGCTGCCACCTGGTGCTGGGTCCAACTCATCCACCACCATGCCTGCAAACCTCCTCTCTTCTGTACCTCCACATCACCTGTGGTAACTGGCTTACAATCCTAGGGGCATCAAACTGCTACAATGGCACACTCAACACACAAACCAGCCTTTGGCACTGCTTGCTACTCCAGAAATAAGAGATGAACGACAGCTTGTGGCATGTATCTGTCCCCCATAGTTGGACCTGGTTGAGCAGGGTGCCCACTTCATTCCTGGGGACAGAGCCCCAGGCGGTGTCAAACCATTCTCGTGGGTCCCTGTTCTACCTAGAAGAATGTGGTCCCCAGAGTGGTTCAAGGACTCTCCATTGTGGCACAGGGCTATGGCCATCCTCTGCCTACGAGACTCTAAAGAGAATAACAATGAAACCACAACCCGGGAGAAACTCTTTCCTAGTAACAGTGTTGCTAAACCCTGGGCTTCACGAAGTTTTCAGCATATTGGCACACTCCTACTCGGTAGACACCCAAGCCCCATACACTCACGGACAGCTGGCTTCCACGGCTGCTGGCTGTTCTTGCTGGTTGGGCCTGTGGGAACGTATGGGGAGGGGAAAGGTGGCTCTAGCGGTGGAGTATCGGGGGAAGGCCAGAGAAAGCAGAGGTTGAGCCACCTGCCTGCTTTCTGCACCAGGCCAAAAGGGGCCTGTGTATTGTCATGGCTTTTCTAGATTGCTGCTGCCATAGCATCCTGGGCTGTTTATGACCAGGTGGCTGCTGAGTGGACAGCTGGTATGGACACAGAACCCTGTGAGGTCGCAGAGGTATAGCCACTTCGGGTTCTCCCTGTACCTGGACAGCCGCATGGGCTTAGTAGAGTGAAGCAAGAGTGAAGGCTGAGCTCAAGGTCCACCAACGTTGCTCTGCGGACACCTGCTGCTGGGTCCAACTCATCCACCCCCAATGCCTGCAAACCTCCTCTCATCTGGAGCCTCCACAACACCTGTGGTAACTGACTTACAATCCTATGGGCCTCAAACTGCTACCACGGCCCACTCAACACACAAACCATCCTTTGGCACTGCTTGCAGCTATAGGATTCCGAGGGGCACGACAGCTTGTGGCATGTATCTGTCCCCCATAGGTGGACCTGGCTGAGCAGGTTGCCCAATTCATCTAAGAGACAGCCCCAAAACGGTATCAAACCATTCTCATGGGTCCCTGTTCTACCTAGACGAATGTGGTCCCCAGAATGGCTCAAGGACTTTCCATTGTGGCACAGGGCTATGGCCATCCTCTGCCTACGAGACTCTAAAGAGAATAACAATGAAACCACAACCCGGGAGAAACACTTTCCTAGTAACAGTGTTGCAAAACCCTGGGCTTCACTACGTTTTCAGCATATTGGCACACTCCTACTCGGTAGACACCCAAGCCCCATACACTCACGGACAGCTGGCTTAGACAGCTGCTGTCTATTCTTGCTGGTTGGGCCTGTGGGAACGTATGGGGAGGGGAAATGTGGCGGTAGCAGAGGAGTATTGGGGGAAGACCACAGAAAGCAGAGCTTGAGCCACCTGCCTGCTTTCTACACCAGGCCAAAAGGGGCCTGTGTATTGCCATGGCTTTTCTAGAATGCTGCTGCCATAGCATCCTGGGCTGTTTATGACCATTTGGCTGCTGAGTGGACAGCTGGTATGGACACAGAACCCTGTGAGGTAACAGAGGTACAGCCACTTGGTGTGCTCCCTGTACCTGGACTGCCGCATGGGCTTAGTTAAGTGAAGCAAGAGTGAAGGCTGAGCTCAAGTTCCACCAAAGTTGCTCTGCGGACAACTGCTGCTGGGTTCAACTCATCCAACCCCATGCCTGCAAACCTCCTCTCATCTGTACCTCCACAACACCTGTGGCAACTGGCTTACAATCCCATTGGCCACAAACTGCTACAACGGCCCACTCAACACACAAACCAGCCTTTGGCACTGCTTGCAGCTATAGGATTCCGAGGGGCACGACAGCTTGTGGCATGTATCTGTCCCCCATAGGTGGACCTCGCTGTGCAGGTTGCCCACTTCATACATGGGACAGCCCCAAAACGGTATCAAACCATTCTCATGGGTCCCTGTTCTACCTAGACGAATGTGGTCCCCAGAATGGCTCAAGGACTTTCCATTGTGGCACAGGGCTATGGCCATCCTCTGCCTACGAGACTCTAAAGAGAATAACAATGAAACCACAACCCGGGAGAAACACTCTCCTAGTAACAGTGTTGCTAAACCCTGGGCATCACGAAGTTTTCAGCATATTGGCACACTCCTACTCGGTAGACACCCAAGCCCCATACACTCACGGACAGCTGGCTTCCACGGCTGCTGGCTGTTCTTGCTGGTTGGGCCTGTGGGAACGTATGGGGAGGGGAAAGGTGGCGTTAGCGGAGGAGTATTGGGGGAAGACCACAGAAAGCAGAGCTTGAGCCACCTGCCTGCTTTCTGCACCAGGCCAAAAGGGGCCTGTGTATTGTCATGGCTTTTCTAGATTGCTGCTGCCATAGCATCCTGGGCTGTTTATGACCAGGTGGCTGCTGAGTGGACAGCTGGTATGGACACAGAACCCTGTGAGGTCGCAGAGGGACAGCCACTTCGGGTGCTCCCTGTACCTGGACAGCCGCATGGGCTTAGTAGAGTGAAGCAAGAGTGAAGGCTGAGCTCAAGGTCCACCAACATTGCTGTGCTGCCACCTGCTGCTGGGTCCAACTCATCCACCCCCAATGCCTGCAAACCTCCTCTCATCTGGAGCCTCCACAACACCTGTGGCAACTGGCTTACAATCCTATGGGCCTCAAACTGTTACAACGGCCCACTCAACACTCAAACCAGCCTTTGGCACTGCTTGCTACTCGATAAATCCGAGAGGCACGACAGATTGTGCCATGTACCTGTCCCCCATAGGTGGACCTGGCTGTGCAGGTTGCCCACTTCATACATGGGACAGCCCCAAGGCGGTGTCAAACCATTCTCATGGGTCCCTGTTCTACCTAGACGAATGTGGTCCCCAGAATGGCTCAAGGACTCTCCATTGTGGCACAGGGCTATGGCCATCCTCTGTCTATGAGACTCTAAAGAGAATAACAATGAAACCACAACCCGGGAGAAACACTTTCCTAGTAACAGTGTTGCAAAACCCTGGGCTTCACGACGTTTTCAGCATATTGGCACACTCCTACTCGGTAGACACCCAAGCCCCATACACTCACGGACAGCTGGCTTAGACAGCTGCTGTCTATTCTTGCTGGTTGGGCCTGTGGGAACGTATGGGGAGGGGAAAGGTGGCGTTAGCAGTGAAGTATTGGGGGAACACCACGGAAAGCAGAGCTTGAGCCACCTGCCTGCTTTCTGCACCAGGCCAAAAGGGGCCTGTGTATTGTCATGGCTTTTCTAGAATGCTGCTGCCATAGCATCCTGGGCTGTTTATGACCAGGTGGCTGCTGAGTGGACAGCTGGTATGGACACAGTGCCCTGTGAGGTCACAGAGGGACAGCCAATCAGGGTGCTCCCTGTACCTGGACTGCCGCATGGGCTTAGGTGAGTGAAGCAAGAGTGAAGGCTGAGCTCAAGGTCCACCAAAGTTGCTGTGTTGCCACCTGCTGCTGGGTTCAACTCATCCACCCCCATGCCTGCAAATCTCCTCTCATCTGTACCTCCACATCACCTGTGGTAACTGGCTTACAATCCTATGGGCATCAAACTGCTACAATGGCCCACTCAACACACAAACCAGCCTTTGGCACTGCTTGCTACTCCAGAAATAAGAGATGCCCGACAGCTTGTGGCATGTATCTGTCCCCCATATTTGGACCTGGTTGAGCAGGGTGCCCACTTCATTCATGGGACAGCCCCAAGGCGGTGTCAAACCATTCTTGTGGGTCCCTGTTCTACCTAGATGAATGTGGTCCCCAGAGTGGCTCAAGGACTCTCCATTGTGGCACAGGGCTATGGCCATCCTCTGACTACGACACTCTAAAGAGAATAACAATGAAACCACAACCCGGGAGAAACACTTTCCTAGTAACAGTGTTGCAAAAGGCCTGGGTTTCACTACATTTTCAGCATATTGTCACACTCCTACTCGGTAGACACCCAAGCCCCATACACTCACAGACAGCTGGCTTCCACGGCTGCTGGCTATTCTTGCTGGTTGGGCCTGTGGGAACGTATGCGGAGGGGAAAGGTGGCGTTAGCGGAGGAGTATTGGGGGAAGACCACAGAAAGCAGAGCTTGAGCCACCTGCCTGCTTTCTGCACCAGGCCAAAAGGGGCCTGTGTATTGCCATGGCTTTTCTAGAATGCTGCTGCCATAGCATCCTGGGCTGTTTATGACCAGGTGGCTGCTGAGTGGACAGCTGGTATGGACACAGAACCCTGTGAGGTCACAGAGGTACAGCCACTTGGGGTGCTCCCTGTACTTGGAAAGTTGCATGGGCTTAGTTGAGTGAAGCAAGAGTGAAGGCTGAGCTCAAAGTCCACCAAAGTTGCTGTGCTGCCACCTGCTGCTGGGTCCAACTCATCCACCCCCATGCCTGCAAACCTCCTCTCATCGTGAGCTCCACAACACCTGTGGCAACTGGCTTACAATCCTATGGGCCTCAAACTGCTACAACGGCCCACTCAACACACAAACCAGCCTTTGGCACTGCTTGCAGCTATAGGATTCTGAGGGGCACGACAGCTTGTGGCATGTATCTGTCACCCATAAGTGGACTTGGCTGGGCAACGTGCCCACTTCATACAAGGGACAGCCCCAAGTCGTTTTCAAACCATTCTCGTGGGTCCCTGTTCTACCTAGACGAATGTGGTCCCCAGAATGGCTCAAGGACTCTCCATTGTGGCACAGGGCTATGGCCATCCTCTGCCTACGAGACTCTAAAGAGAATAACAATGAAACCACAACCCGGGAGAAACACTCTCCTAGTAACAGTGTTGCTAAACCCTGTGCTTCACAACGTTTTCAGCATATTGGCACACTCCTACTCAGTAGACACCCAAGCCCCATACACTCACGGACAGCTGGCTTCCACGGCTGCTGGCTGTTCTTGCTGGTTGGGCCTGTGGGAACGTATGGGGAGGGGAAAGGTGGCGTTAGCGGAGGAGTATTGGGGAAGGAAGAGAAAGCAGATGTTGAGCCACCTGCCTGCTTTCTGCACCAGGCCAAAAGGGGCCTGTGTATTGTCATGGCTTTTCTAGATTGCTGCTGCCATAGCATCCTGGGCTGTTTATGACCAGGTGGCTGCTGAGTGGACAGCTGGTATGGACACAGAACCCTGTGAGGTCGCAGAGGGACAGCCACTTCGGGTGCTCCCTGTACCTGGACTGCCGCATGGGCTTAGTTGAGTGAAGCAAGAGTGAAGGCTGAGCTCAAGGTCCACCAACGTTGCTCTGTGGACACCTGCTGCTGGGTCCAACTCATCCACCCCCAATGCCTGCAAACCTCCTCTCATCTGGAGCCTCCACAACACCTGTGGTAACTGGCTTGCAATCCTATGGGCCACAAACTGTTACAACGGCCCACTCAACACACAAACCAGCCTTTGGCACTGCTTGCTACTCCAGGAATAAGAGGTGCGACGACAGCTTGTGGCATGTATCTGTCCCCCATAGGTGGACCTCGCTGTGCAGGTTGCCCACTTCATACATGGGACAGCCCCAAGGCGGTGTCAAACCATTCTCGTGGAACCCTGTTCTACCTAGACGAATGTGGTCCCGAGAGTGGTTCAAGGACTCTCCATTGTGGCACAGGGCTATGGCCATCCTCTGCCTACGAGACTCTAAAGAGAATAACAATGAAACCACAACCCGAGAGAAACTCTTTCCTAGTAACAGTGTTGCAAAAGGCCTGGGTTTCACGACATTTTCAGCATATTGGCACACTCCTACTCGGTAGACACCCAAGCCCCATACAGTCATGGACAGGTGGCTTCCACAGCTGCTGGCTATTCTTGCTGGTTGGGCCTGTGGGAATGTATGGGGAGGGGAAAGGTGGCGTTAGCGGTGGAGTATTGGGGGAAGACCACAGAAAGCAGAGCTTGAGCCACCTGCCTGCTTTCTGCACCAGGCCAAAAGGGGCCTGTGTATTGCCATGGCTTTTCTAGAATGCTGCGGCCATAGCATCCTGGGCTGTTTATGACCAGGTGGCTGCTGAGTGGACAGCTGGTATGGACACAGAACCCTGTGAGGTCACAGAGGGAAAGCCACTTGGGGTGCTCCCTGTACTTGGAAAGCTGCATGGGCTTAGTTGAGTGAAGCAAGAGTGAAGGCTGAGCTCAAGGTCCACCAAAGTTGCTGTGCTGCCACCTGCTGCTGGGTCCAACTCATCTACCCCCATGCCTGCAAACCTCCTCTTATCTGGAGCTCCACAACACCTGTGGCAACTGGCTTACAATCCCATTGGCCACAAACTGCTACCACGGCCCACTCAACACACAAACCAGCCTTTGGCACTGCTTGCAGCTATAGGATTCCGAGGGGCACGACAGCTTGTGGCATGTATCTGTCACCCATAAGTGGACTTGGCTGGGCAGCGTGCCCACTTCATACAAGGGACAGCCCCAAGGCGGTTTCAAACCATTCTCGTGGGTCCCTGTTCTACCTAGACGAATGTGGTCCCGAGAGTGGTTCAAGGACTCTCCATTGTGGCACAGGGCTATGGCCATCCTCTGCCTACGAGACTCTAAAGAGAATAACAATGAAACCACAACCCGGGAGAAACACTTTCCTAGTAACACTGTTGCAAAACCCTGGGCTTCACGAAGTTTTCAGCATATTGGCACACTCCTACTCGGTAGACACCCAAACCCCATACACTCACGGACAGCTGGCTTCCACGGCTGCTGTCTATTCTTGCTGGTTGGGCCTGTGGGAACGTATGGGGAGGGGAAAGGTGGCGGTAGCAGAGGAGTATTGAGGGAAGACCACAGAAAGCAGAGGTTGAGCCACCTGCCTGCTTTCTACACCAGGCCAAAAGGGGCCTGTGTATTGCCATGGCATTTCTAGAATGCTGCTGCCATAGCATCCTGGGCTGTTTATGACCATTTGGCTGCTGAGTGGACAGCTGGTATGGACACAGAACCCTGTGAGGTCACAGAGGGACAGCCACTTGGGGTGCTCCCTGTACTTGGAAAGCTGCATGGGCTTAGTTGAGTGAAGCAAGAGTGAAGGCTGAGCTCAAGGTCCACCAAAGTTGCTCTGCGGACACCTGCTGCTGGGTCCAACTCATCCACCCCTAATGCCTGCAAACCTCCTCTCATCTGGAGCCTCCACAACACCTGTGGCAACTGGCTTACAATCCTATGGGCCTCAAACTGTTACAACGGCCCACTCAACACACAAACCAGCCTTTGGCACTGCTTGCTACTCCAGGAATAAGAGATGCACGACAGCTTGTGGCATGTATCTGTCCCCCATAGGTGGACCTCGCTGTGCAGGTTGCCCACTTCATACATGGGACAGCCCCAAGGCGGTTTCAAACCATTCTCATGGGTCCCTGTTCTACCTAGACGAATGTGGTACCCAGAGTGGTTCAAGGACTCTCCATTGTGGCACAGGGCTATGGCCTTCCTCTGTCTATGAGACTCTAAAGAGAATAACAATGAAACCACAACCCGGGAGAAACACTTTCCTAGTAACAGTGTTGCAAAAGGCCTGGGCTTCATGATGTTTTCAGCATATTGGCACACTCCTACTCGGTAGACACCCAAGCCCCATACACTCACGGACAGCTGGCTTAGACAGCTGCTGGCTATTCTTGCTGGTTGGGCCTGTGGGAACGTATGGGGAGGGGAAAGGTGGCGTTAGCAGTGAAGTATTGGGGGAACACCACGGAAAGCAGAGCTTGAGCCACCTGCCTGCTTTCTGCACCAGGCCAAAAGGGGCCTGTGTATTGCCATGGCTTTTCTAGAATGCTGCTGCCAGAGCATCCTGGGCTGTTTATGACCAGGTGGCTGCTGAGTGGACAGCTGGTATTCACACAGAGCCCTGTGAGGTCACAGAGGGACAGCCAATCGGGGTGCTCCCTGTACCTGGACAGCCACATGGGCTTAGGTGAGTGAAGCAAGAGTGAAGGCTGAGATCAAGGTCCACCAAAGTTGCTGTGCTGCCACCTGCTGCTGGGTCCAACACATCCACCACCATGCCTGCAAACCTCCTCTCATCTGTACCTCCACATCACCTGTGGTAACTGGCTTACAATCCTAGGGGCATCAAACTGCTACAATGGCACACTCAACACACAAACCAGCCTTTGGCACTGCTTGCTACTCCAGAAATAAGAGATGAACGACAGCTTGTGGCATGTATCTGTCCCCCATAGTTGGACCTGGTTGAGCAGGGTGCCCACTTCATTCATGGGACAGAGCCCCAGGCGGTGTCAAACCATTCTTGTGGGTCCCTGTTCTACCTAGACGAATGTGGTCCCCAGAGTGGCTCAGGAACTCTCCATTGTGGCACAGGGCTATGGCCATCCTCTGCCTACGAGACTCTAAAGAGAATAACAATGAAACCACAACCCGGGAGAAACACTTTCCTAGTAACACTGTTGCAAAACCCTGGGCTTCACGAAGTTTTCAGCATATTGGCACACTCCTACTCGGTAGACACCCAAACCCCATACACTCACGGACAGCTGGCTTCCACGGCTGCTGTCTATTCTTGCTGGTTGGGCCTGTGGGAACGTATGGGGAGGGGAAAAGTGGCGGTAGCAGAGGAGTATTGAGGGAAGACCACAGAAAGCAGAGGTTGAGCCACCTGCCTGCTTTCTACACCAGGCCAAAAGGGGCCTGTGTATTGCCATGGCATTTCTAGAATGCTGCTGCCATAGCATCCTGGGCTGTTTATGACCATTTGGCTGCTGAGTGGACAGCTGGTATGGACACAGAACCCTGTGAGGTCACAGAGGGACAGCCACTTGGGGTGCTCCCTGTACTTGGAAAGCTGCATGGGCTTAGTTGAGTGAAGCAAGAGTGAAGGCTGAGCTCAAGGTCCACCAAAGTTGCTCTGCGGACACCTGCTGCTGGGTCCAACTCATCCACCCCTAATGCCTGCAAACCTCCTCTCATCTGGAGCCTCCACAACACCTGTGGCAACTGGCTTACAATCCTATGGGCCTCAAACTGTTACAACGGCCCACTCAACACACAAACCAGCCTTTGGCACTGCTTGCTACTCCAGGAATAAGAGATGCACGACAGCTTGTGGCATGTATCTGTCCCCCATAGGTGGACCTCGCTGTGCAGGTTGCCCACTTCATACATGGGACAGCCCAAGGCGGTTTCAAACCATTCTCATGGGTCCCTGTTCTACCTAGACGAATGTGGTACCCAGAGTGGTTCAAGGACTCTCCATTGTGGCACAGGGCTATGGCCTTCCTCTGTCTATGAGACTCTAAAGAGAATAACAATGAAACCACAACCCGGGAGAAACACTTTCCTAGTAACAGTGTTGCAAAAGGCCTGGGCTTCATGATGTTTTCAGCATATTGGCACACTCCTACTCGGTAGACACCCAAGCCCCATACACTCACGGACAGCTGGCTTAGACAGCTGCTGGCTATTCTTGCTGGTTGGGCCTGTGGGAACGTATGGGGAGGGGAAAGGTGGCGTTAGCAGTGAAGTATTGGGGGAACACCACGGAAAGCAGAGCTTGAGCCACCTGCCTGCTTTCTGCACCAGGCCAAAAGGGGCCTGTGTATTGCCATGGCTTTTCTAGAATGCTGCTGCCAGAGCATCCTGGGCTGTTTATGACCAGGTGGCTGCTGAGTGGACAGCTGGTATTCACACAGAGCCCTGTGAGGTCACAGAGGGACAGCCAATCGGGGTGCTCCCTGTACTTGGAAAGCTGCATGGGCTTAGTTGAGTGAAGCAAGAGTGAAGGCTGAGCTCAAGTTCCACCAATGTTGCTCTGCGGACAACTGCTGCTGGGTTCAACTCATCCAACCCCATGCCTGCAAACCTCCTCTCATCTGGAGCCTCCACAACACCTGTGGCAACTGGCTTACAATGCCATTGGCCACAAACTGCTACCACGGCCCACTCAACACACAAACCAGCCTTTGGCACTGCTTGCAGCTATAGGATTCCGAAGGGCACGACAGCTTGTGGCATGTATCTGTCCCCCATAGGTGGACCTGGCTGAGCAGGTTGCCCAACTCATCTAAGAGACAGCCCCAAAACGGTATCAAACCATTCTCATGGGTCCCTGTTCTACCTAGACGAATGTGGTCCCCAGAATGGCTCAAGGACTTTCCATTGTGGCACAGGGCTATGGCCATCCTCTGCCTACGAGACTCTAAAGAGAATAACAATGAAACCACAACCCGGGAGAAACACTCTCCTAGTAACAGTGTTGCTAAACCCTGGGCTTCACGAAGTTTTCAGCATATTGGCACACTCGTACTCGGTAGACACCCAAGCCCCATACACTCACGGACAGCTGGCTTCCACGGCTGCTGGCTGTTCTTGCTGGTTGGGCCTGTGGGAACGTATGGGGAGGGGAAAGGTGGCGTTAGCGGAGGAGTATTGGGGGAAGACCACAGAAAGCAGAGCTTGAGCCACCTGCCTGCTTTCTGCACCAGGCCAAAAGGGGCCTGTGTATTGTCATGGCTTTTCTAGATTGCTGCTGCCATAGCATCCTGGGCTGTTTATGACCAGGTGGCTGCTGAGTGGACAGCTGGTATGGACACAGAACCCTGTGAGGTCGCAGAGGGACAGCCACTTCGGGTGCTCCCTGTACCTGGACAGCCGCATGGGCTTAGTTGAGTGAAGCAAGAGTGAAGGCTGAGCTCAAGGTCCACCAAAGTTACTCTGCGGACACCTGCTGCTGGGTCCAACTCATCCACCCCTAATGCCTGCAAACCTCCTCTCATCTGGAGCCTCCACAACACCTGTGGCAACTGGCTTACAATCCTATGGGCCTCAAACTGTTACAACGGCCCACTCAACACACAAACCAGCCTTTGGCACTGCTTGCTACTCCAGGAATAAGAGATGCACGACAGCTTGTGGCATGTATCTGTCCCCCATAGGTGGACCTGGCTGTGCAGGTTGCCCACTTCATACATGGGACAGCCCCAAGGCGGTGTCAAACCATTCTCATGGGTCCCTGTTCTACCTAGACGAATGTGGTACCCAGAGTGGTTCAAGGACTCTCCATTGTGGCACAGGGCTATGGCCTTCCTCTGTCTATGAGACTCTAAAGAGAATAACAATGAAACCACAACCCGGGAGAAACACTTTCCTAGTAACAGTGTTGCAAAAGGCCTGGGCTTCATGATGTTTTCAGCATATTGGCACACTCCTACTCGGTAGACACCCAAGCCCCATACACTCATGGACAGCTGGCTTAGACAGCTGCTGGCTATTCTTACTGGTTGGGCCTGTGGGAACGTATGGGGAGGGGAAAGGTGGCGTTAGCAGTGAATTATTGGGGGAATACCACAGAAAGCAGAGCTTGAGCCACCTGCCTGCTTTCTGCACCAGGCCAAAAGGGGCCTGTGTATTGCCATGGATTTTCTAGAATGCTGCTGCCAGAGCATCCTGGGCTGTTTATGACCAGGTGGCTGCTGAGTGGACAGCTGGTATGGACACAGAGCCCTGTGAGGTCACAGAGGGACAGCCAATCGGGGTGCTCCCTGTACCTGGACAGCCGCATGGGCTTAGGTGAGTGAAGCAAGAGTGAAGGCTGAGATCAAGGTCCACCAAAGTTGCTGTGCTGCCACCTGCTGCTGGGTCCAACTCATCCACCACCATGCCTGCAAACCTCCTCTCATCTGTACCTCCACATCACCTGTGGTAACTGGCTTACAATCCTAGGGGCATCAAACTGCTACAATGGCACACTCAACACACAAACCAGCCTTTGGCACTGCTTGCTACTCCAGAAATAAGAGATGAACGACAGCTTGTGGCATGTATCTGTCCCCCATAGTTGGACCTGGTTGAGCAGGGTGCCCACTTCATTCATGGGACAGAGCCCCAGGCGGTGTCAAACCATTCTTGTGGGTCCCTGTTCTACCTAGACGAATGTGGTCCCCAGAATGGCTCAAGGACTCTCCATTGTGGCACAGGGCTATGGCCATCCTCTGCCTACGAGACTCTAAAGAGAATAACAATGAAACCACAACCCGGGAGAAACACTCTCCTAGTAACAGTGTTGCTAAACCCTGGGCTTCACGAAGTTTTCAGCATATTGGCACACTCCTACTCGGTAGACACCCAAGCCCCATACACTCACGGACAGCTGGCTTCCACGGCTGCTGTTTATTCTTGCTGGTTGGGCCTGTGGGAACGTATGGGGAGGGGAATGGTGGCGTTAGCGGAGGAGTATTGGGGAAGGCCAGAGAAAGGAGAGGTTGAGCCACCTGCCTGCTTTCTGCACCAGGCCAAAAGGGGCCTGTGTATTGTCATGGCTTTTCTAGATTGCTGCTGCCATAGCATCCTGGGCTGTTTATGACCAGGTGGCTGCTGAGTGGACAGCTGGTATGGACACAGAACCCTGTGAGGTCGCAGAGGTACAGCCACTTCGGGTTCTCCCTGTACCTGGACAGCCGCATGGGCTTAGTAGAGTGAAGCAAGAGTGAAGGCTGAGCTCAAGGTCCACCAACGTTGCTCTGTGGACACCTGCTGCTGGGTCCAACTCATCCACCCCCAATGCCTGCAAACCTCCTCTCATCTGGAGCCTCCACAACACCTGTGGCAACTGGCTTACAATCCTATGGGCCTCAAACTGTTACAACGGCCCACTAAACACACAAACCAGCCTTTGGCACTGCTTGCTACTCCAGGAATAAGAGATGCACGACAGCTTGTGGCATGTATCTGTCCCCCATAGGTGGACCTCGCTGTGCAGGTTGCCCACATCATACATGGGACAGCCCCAAGGCAGTTTCAAACCATTCTTGTGGGTCCCTGTTTTACCTAGACGAATGTGGTCCCCAGAGTGGCTCAGGAACTCTCCATTGTGGCACAGGGCTATGGCCATCCTCTGCCTACGAGACTCTAAAGAGAATAACAATGAAACCACAACCCGAGAGAAACACTTTCCTAGTAACAGTGTTGCAAAAGGCCTGGGCTTCACTACATTTTCAGCATATTGGCACACTCCTACTCGGTAGACACCCAAGTCCCATACACTCATGGACAGCTGGCTTCCACAGCTGCTGGCTATCCTTGCTGGTGGGCCTGTGGGAACGTATGGGGAGGGGAAAGGTGGCGGTAGCAGAGGAGTATTGGGGGAAGACCAGAGAAAGCAGAGCTTGAGCCACCTGCCTGCTTTCTGCACCAGGCCAAAAGGGGCCTGTGTATTGCCATGGCTTTTCTAGAATGCTGCTGCCATAGCATCCTGGGCTGTTTATGACCAGGTGGCTGCTGAGTGGACAGCTGGTATGGACACAGAACCCTGTGAGGTCACAGAGGGACAGCCACTTGGGGTGCTCCCTGTACCTGGACTGCCGCATGGGCTTAGTTGAGTGAAGCAAGAGTGAAGGCTGAGATCAAGGTCCACCAAAGTTGCTGTGCTGCCACCTGCTGCTGGGTCCAACTCATCCACCCCCATGCCTGCAAACCTCCTCTCATCTTGAGCTCCACAACAATTGTGGCAACTGGCTTACAATCCTATGGGCCTCAAACTGCTACAACGGCCCACTCAGCACACAAACCAGCCTTTGGCACTGCTTGCTACTCCAGGAATAAGAGATGCCCGACAGCTTGTGGCATGTATCTGTCCCCCATAGGTGGACCTCGCTGAGCAGGTTGCCCACTTCATACATGGGACAGCCCCAACCTCGGTGTCAAACCATTCTCGTGGGTCCCTGTTCTACCTAGACGAATGTGGTACCCAGAGTGGTTCAAGGACTCTCCATTGTGGCACAGGACTATGGCCATCCTCTGCCTACCAGACTCTAAAGAGAATAACAATGAAACCACAACCCGGGAGAAACACTTTCCTAGTAACAGTGTTGCAAAAGGCCTGGGCTTCACGACGTTTTCAGCATATTGGCACACTCCTACTCGGTAGATACCCAAGCCCCATACACTCATGGACAGCTGGCTTAAAGAGCTGCTGGCTATTCTTGCTGGTTAGGCCTGTGGGAACATATGGGGAGGGGAAAGGTACGTTAGCGGAGGAGTATTGGGGGAAGACCAGAGAAAGCAGAGGTTGAGCCACCTGCCTGCTTTCTGCACCAGGCCAAAAGGGGCCTGTGTATTGCCATGGCATTTCTAGAATGCTGCTGCCATAGCATCCTGGGCTGTTTATGACCATTTGGCTGCTGAGGGGACAGCTGTTTTGGACACAGAGCCCTGTGAGGTCACAGAGGGACAGCCACTTGGGGTGCTCCCTGTACCTGGAATGCTGCATGGACTTAGTTGAGTGAAGCAAGAGTGAAGGCTGAGCTCAAGGTCCACCAAAGTTGCTGTGCTGCCACCTGCTGGTTGGTCCAACTCATCCACACCCATGCCTGCAAACCTCCTCTCATCTGGACCTCCACAACACCTGTGGCAACTGGCTTACAATCCTATGGGCCTCAAACGGCTGCCACGGCCCACTCAACACACAAACCAGCCTTTGGCACTGCTTGCAGCTATAGGATTCCGAGGGGCACGACAGCTTGTGGCATGTATCTGTCCCCCATAGGTGGACCTGGCTGAGCATGTTGCCCAATTCATACAAGGGACAGCCCCAACACGGTGTCAAACCATTCTCATGGGTCCCTGTTCTACCTAGACGAATGTGGTACCCAGAGTGGCTCAAGGACTCTCCATTGTGGCACAGGGCTATGGCCATCCTCTGCCTACGAGACTCTAAAGAGAATAACAATGAAACCACAACCCGGGAGAAACACTTTCCTAGTAACAGTGTTGCTAAACCCTGGGCTTCACGACGTTTTCAGCATATTGGCACACTCCTACTCTGTAGACACCCAAGCCCCATACACTCACGGACAGCTGGCTTCCACGGCTGCTGGCTATTATTGCTGGTTGGGCCTGTGGGAACGTATGGGGAGGGGAAAGGTGGTGTTAGCGGAGGAGTATTGGGGAAGGCCAGAGAAAGCAGAGGTTGAGCCACCTGCCTGCTTTCTGCACCAGGCCAAAAGGGGCCTGTGTATTTCCATGGCTTTTCTAGAATGCTGCTGCCATAGCATTCTGGGCTGTTTATGACCAGGTGGCTGCTGAGTGGACAGCTGGTATGGACACAGAACCCTGTGAGATCACAGAGGGACAGCCACTTTTAGTGCTCCCTGTACCTGGAGGGCTGTATGGGCTTAGGTGAGTGAAGACAGAGTGAAAGCTGAGCTCAAGGTCCACCAAAGTTGCTGTGCTGCCACCTGCTTCTATGTTCAACTCATCAACCCTCATGCCTGCAAACCTCCTCTCATCTGGACCTCCACAACACCTGTGGCAACTGGCTTACAATCCTATGGGCCACAAACTGCTACCACGGCACACTCAACACACAATCCCGCCTTTGGCACTGCTTGCTACTCCAGGATTCGGAGATGCACGACAGCTTGTGGCATGTATCTGTCCCCCATAGGTGGACCTCGCTGAGCAGGGTGCCCACTTCATACAAGGGACAGCCCCAACACGGTGTGAAACCATTCTCGTGGGTCCCTGTTCTACCTAGACGAATGTGGTCCCCAGAGTGGCTCAAGGACTCCTCATTGTGGCACAGGGCTATGACCATCCTCTGCCTACGAGACTCTAAAAAGAATAACAATGAAACCACAACCCAGGAGAAACACTTTCCTAGTAACAGTGTTGCAAAAGGCCTGGGCTTCACGACGTTTTCAGCATATTGGCACACTCCTACTCGGTAGACACCCAAGCCCCATAAACTCATGGACAGCTGGTATCCACAGCTGCTGGCTATTCTTGCTGGTAGGACTTGTGGGAACATATGGGGAGGGGAAAGGTGGCGTTAGCGGTGGAGTATGGGGGAAGACCAGAGAAAGCAGAGCTTGAGCCACCCGCCTGCTTTCAGCACCAGGCCAAAAGGTGCCTGTGTATTGCCATGGCATTTCTAGAATGCTGCTGCCATATCATCCTTGGCTGTTTATGACCAGGTGGCTGCTGAGTGGACAGCTGGTATGGACACAGAGCCCTGTGAGGTCACAGAGGGACAGCCACTTGGGGTGCTCCCTGTACCTGGACTGCCGCATGGGCTTAGTTGAGTGAAGCAAGAGTGAAGGCTGAGCTCAAGGTCCACCAACGTTGCTGTGCTGAAACCTGCTTCTATGTTCAAGTCATCGACCCACATGCCTGCAAACCTCCTCTCATCTGGAGCCTCCACAACACCTGTGGCAACTGGCTTACAATCCTATGGGCCTCAAACTGTTACAACGGCCCACTCAACACACAAACCAGACTTTGGCACTGCTTGCTTCTCAAGGAATAAGGGATGCACGACAGCTTGTGGCATGTATCTGTCCCCCATAGGTGGACCTGGTTGAGCAGGGTGCCCACTTCATTCATGGGACAGCCCCAAGAGTGTCAAACCATTCTCTTGGGTCAATGTTTTACCTGTACGAATGTGGTCCCCAGAGTGGCTCAAGGACTCTCCATTGTGGCACAGGACTATGGCCATCCTCTGCCTACCTGACTCTAAAGAGAATAACAATGAAACCACAACCCGGGAGAAACACTTTCCTAGTAACAGTGTTGCAAAAGGCCTGGGCTTCACGACGTTTTCAGCATATTGGCACACTCCTACTCGGTAGACACCCAAGCCCCATACACTCACGGACAGCTGGCTTCCACGGCTGCTGGCTATTCTTGCTGGTTGGGCCTGTGGGAACGTATGGGGAGGGGAAATGGGGCGGTAGCAGAGGATTATTGGGGGAAGACCACAGAAAGCAGAGCTTGAGCCACCTGCCTGCTTTCTGCACCAGGCCAAAAGGGGCCTGTGTATTGCCATGGCTTTTCTAGAATGCTGCTGCCATAGCATCCTGGGCTGTTTATGACCATTTGGCTGCTGAGTGGACAGCTGGTATGGACACAGAACCCTGTGAGGTCACAGAGGGACAGCCACTTGGGGTGCTCCCTGTACCTGGACAGCCGCATGGGCTTAGTTGAGTGAAGCCAGAGTGAAGGCAGAGCTCAAGGTCCACCAAAGTTGCTCTGCGGACACCGGCTGCTGGGTTCAATTCATCCACCCCCATGCCTGCAAACCTCCTCTCATCTGGAGCCTCCACAACACCTGTGGTAACTGGCTTACAATCCCATTGGCCAAAAACTGCTACAATGGCCCACTCAACACACAAACCAGCCTTTGGCACTGCTTGCAGCTATAGGATTCCGAGGGGCACGACAGCTTGTGGCATGTATCTGTCCCCCATAGGTGGACCTAGCTGAGCATGTTGCCCAATTCATACAAGGGACAGCCCCAACACGGTGTCAAACCATTCTCATGGGTCCCTGTTCTACCTAGACGAATGTGGTCCCCAGAGTGGCTCAAGGACTCTCCATTGTGGCACAGGGCTATGGCCATCCTCTGCCTACGAAGACTCTAAAGAGAATAACAATGAAACCACAACCGGGGAGAAACACTTTCCTAGTAACAGTGTTGCTAAACCCTGGGCTTCACGAAGTTTCAGCATATTGGCACACTCCTACTCTGTAGACACCCAAGCCCCATACACTCACGGACAGCTGGCTTCCACGGCTGCTGGCTATTCTGCTGGTTGGGCCTGTGGGAACGTAATGGGAGGGGAAAGGGGTGTTAGCGGAGAGTATTGGGGAAGGCCAGATGAAAGCAGAGGTTGAGCCACTGCCTGCTTTCTGCACCAGGCCAAAAGGGGCCTGTGTATTGCCATGGCTTTTCTAGAATGCTGCTGCCATAGCATTCTGGGCTGTTTAGACCAGGTGGCTGCTGATGTGGACAGCTGGTATGGACACAGAACCCTGTGAGATCACAGAGGGACAGCCACTTTTAGTGCTCCCTGTACCTGGAGGGCTGTATGGGCTTAGGTGAGTGAAGACAGAGTGAAAGCTGAGCTCAAGGTCCACCAAAGTTGCTGTGCTGCCACCTGCTTCTATGTTCAACTCATCAACCCTCATGCCTGCAAACCTCCTCTCATCTGGACCTCCACCAACACCTGTGGCAACTGGCTTACAATCCTATGGGCCACAAACTGCTACCACGGCACACTCAACACACAATCCCGCCTTTGGCACTGCTTGCTACTCCAGGATTCGGAGATGCACGACAGCTTGTGGCATGTATCTGTCCCCCATAGGTGGACCTCGCTGAGCAGGGTGCCCACTTCATACAAGGGACATTCTCGTGGGTCCCTGTTCTACCTAGACGAATGTGGTCCCCAGAGTGGCTCAAGGACTCCTCATTGTGGCACAGGGCTATGACCATCCTCTGCCTACGAGACTCTAAAAAGAATAACAATGAAACCACAACCCAGGAGAAACACTTTCCTAGTAACAGTGTTTGCAAAGGCCTGGGCTTCACGACGTTTTCAGCATATTGGAACACTCCTACTCGGTAGACACCCAAGCCCCATAAACTCATGGACAGCTGGTATCCACAGCTGCTGGCTATTCTTGCTGGTAGGACTTGTGGGAACGTATGGGGAGGGGAAAGGTGGCGTTAGCGGTGGAGTATGGGGGAAGACCACAGAAAGCAGAGCTTGAGCCACCCGCCTGCTTTCAGCACCAGGCCAAAAGGTGCCTGTGTATTGCCATGGCATTTCTAGAATGCTGCTGCCATATCATCCTTGGCTGTTTATGACCAGGTGGCTGCTGAGTGGACAGCTGGTATGGACATAGGGCCCTGTGAGGTCACAGAGGGACAGCCACTTGGGGTGCTCCCTGTACCTGGACTGCCGCATGGGCTTAGTTGAGTGAAGCAAGAGTGAAGGCTGAGCTCAAGGTCCACCAAAGTTGCTGTGCTGCCACCTGCTTCTATGTTCAACTCATCCACCCACATGCCTGCAAACCTCCTCTCATCTGGAGCCTCCACAACACCTGTGGCAACTGGCTTACAATCCTATGGGCCTCAAACTGTTACAACGGCCCACTAAACACACAAACCAGACTTTGGCACTGCTTGCTTCTCAAGGAATAAGGGATGCACGACAGCTTGTGGCATGTATCTGTCCCCCATAGGTGGACCTGGTTGAGCAGGGTGCCCACTTCATTCATGGGACAGCCCCAAGAGTGTCAAACCATTCTCTTGGGTCAATGTTTTACCTGTACGAATGTGGTCCCCAGAGTGGCTCAAGGACTCTCCATTGTGGCACAGGACTATGGCCATCCTCTGCCTACCAGACTCTAAAGAGAATAACAATGAAACCACAACCCGGGAGAAACACTTTCCTAGTAACAGTGTTGCAAAAGGCCTGGGCTTCACGAAGTTTTCAGCATATTGGCACACTCCTACTCGGTAGACACCCAAGCCCCATACACTCATGGACAGCTGGCTTAAAGAGCTGCTGGCTATTCTTGCTGGTTAGGCCTGTGGGAACATATGGGGAGGGGAAAGGTACGTTAGCGGAGGAGTATTGGGGGAAGACCAGAGAAAGCAGAGGTTGAGCCACCTGCCTGCTTTCTGCACCAGGCCAAAAGGGGCCTGTGTATTGCCATGGCTTTTCTAGAATGCTGCTGCCAGAGCATCCTGGGCTGTTTATGACCATTTGGCTGCTGAGAGGACAGCTGTTTTGGACACAGAGCCCTGTGAGGTCACAGAGGGACAGCCACTTGGGGTGCTCCCTGTACCTGGAATGCTGCATGGACTTAATTGAGTGAAGCAAGAGTGAAGGCTGAGCTCAAGGTCCACCAAAGTTGCTGTGCTGCCACCTGCTGGTTGGTCCAACTCATCCACACCCATGCCTGCAAACCTCCTCTCATCTGGACCTCCACAACACCTGTGGCAACTGGCTTACAATCCTATGGGCCTCAAACGGCTGCCACGGCCCACTCAACACACAAACCAGCCTTTGGCACTGCTTGCTACTCCAGGAATAAGAGATGCACGACAGCTTGTGGCATGTATCTGTCCCCCATAGGTGGACCTGGCTGGGCAGTGTGCCCACTTCATACAAGGGACAGCCCCAACACGGTGTGAAACCATTCTCGTGGGTCCCTGTTCTACCTAGACGAATGTGGTACCCAGAGTGGTTCAAGGACTCTCCATTGTGGCACAGGGCTATGGCCATCCTCTGTCTACGAGACTCTAAAGAGAATAACAATGAAACCACAACCCGGGAGAAACACTTTCCTAGTAACAGTGTTGCAAAAGGCCTGGGCTTCACGACGTTTTCAGCATATTGGCACACTCCTACTCGGTACACACCCAAGCCCCATACACTCACGGACAGCTGGCTTCCACGGCTGCTGGCTATTCTTGCTGGTTGGGCCTGTGGGAACGTATGGGGAGGGGAAATGGGGCGGTAGCAGAGGAGTATTGGGGGAAGACCACAGAAAGCAGAGCTTGAGCCACCTGCCTGCTTTCTGCACCAGGCCAAAAGGGGCCTGTGTATTGCCATGGCTTTTCTAGAATGCTGCTGCCATAGCATCCTGGGCTGTTTATGACCATTTGGCTGCTGAGTGGACAGCTGGTATGGACACAGAACCCTGTGAGGTCACAGAGGGACAGCCACTTCGGGTGCTCCCTGTACCTGGAATGCTGCATGGGCTTAGTTGAGTGAAGCCAGAGTGAAGGCAGAGCTCAAGGTCCACCAAAGTTGCTCTGCGGACACCGGCTGCTGGGTTCAACTCATCCACCCCCATGCCTGCAAACCTCCTCTCATCTGGAGCCTCCACAACACCTGTGGCAACTGGCTTACAATCCCATTGGCCAAAAACTGCTACAATGGCCCACTCAACACCAAACCAAGCCT
>NW_024466358.1:0-98132 GCF_017591425.1 Ochotona curzoniae | reverse complement strand
GGCTTGGGTGTCTACCGAGTAGGAGTGTGCCAATATGCTGAAAACGTCGTGAAGCCCAGGCCTTTTGCAACACTGTTACTAGGAAAGTGTTTCTCCCGGGTTGTGGTTTCATTGTTATTCTCTTTAGAGTCTCGTAGGCAGAGGATGGCCATAGCCCTGTGCCACAATGGAGAGTCCTTGAGCCACTCTGGGGACCACATTCGTCTAGGTAGAACAGGGACCCACGAGAATGGTTTGACACCGCGTTGGGGCTGTCCCTTGTATGAAGTGGGCACCTGCTCAGCCAGGTCCACCTATGGGGGACAGATACATGCCACAAGCTGTCGTGCCTCTCGGAATCCTGGAGTAGTAAGCACTGCCAAAGGCTGGTTTGTGTGTTGAATGGGCCGTTGTAGCAGTTTGATGGCCATAGGATTGTAAGCCAGTTGCCACAGGTGTTGTGGAGCTCCAGATGAGAGGAGGTTTGCAGGCCTGGGGGTGGACGAGTTGGACCAAGCAGCAGGTGGCAGCACAGCAACTTTGGTGGACCTTGAGCTCAGCCTTCACTCTTGCTTCACTCACCTAAGCCCATGCGGCAGTCCAGGCACAGGGAGCATCCCAATTGGCTGTCCCTCTGTGACCTCACAGGGCTCTGTGTCCATACCAGCTGTCCACTCAGCAGCCACCTGGTCATAAACAGCCCAGAATGCTATGGCAGCAGCATTCTACAAAAGCCATGGCAATACACAGGCCCTTTTGGCCTGGTGCAGAAAGCAGGCAGGTGGCTCAAGCTCTGCTTTCTCTGGTCTTCCCCCAATACTCCTCTGCTACCACAAAATTCCCACAACTCACACCTTCCCACAGGCCCAAGCAGCGAGAATATCCAGCAGCCGTGGAAGCCAGCTGTCCGTGAGTGTATGGGGCTTGGGTGTCTACCGAGTAGGAGTGTGCCAATATGCTGAAAACGTCGTGAAGCCCAGGCCTTTTGCAACACTGTTACAAGGAAAGTGTTTCTCTGGGTTTTGCTTTCATTGTTAGTCCCTTCAGAGTCTCTTAGGCAGAGGATGGCCATAGCCCTGTGCCACAATGGAGAGTCATTAAGCCACTCTGGGGACCACATTCGTCTAGGTAGAACAGGGACCCACGAGAATGGTTTGACACCGCGTTGGGGCTGTCCCTTGTATGAAGTGGGCACCTGCTCAGCCAGGTCCACCTATGGGGGACAGATACATGCCACAAGCTGTCGTGCCTCTCGGAATCCTGGAGTAGTAAGCACTGCCAAAGGCTGGTTTGTGTGTTGAATGGGCCGTTGTAGCAGTTTGATGGCCATAGGATTGTAAGCCAGTTGCCACAGGTGTTGTGGAGCTCCAGATGAGAGGAGGTTTGCAGGCCTGGGGGTGGACGAGTTGGACCAACCAGCAGGTGGCAGCACAGCAACTTTGGTGGACCTTGAGCTCAGCCTTCACTCTTGCTTCACTCACCTAAGCCCATGCGGCAGTCCAGGCACAGGGAGCATCCCAATTGGCTGTCCCTCTGTGACCTCACAGGGCTCTGTGTCCATACCAGCTGTCCACTCAGCAGCCACCTGGTCATAAACAGCCCAGAATGCTATGGCAGCAGCATTCTACAAAAGTCATGGCAATACATAGGCCCCTTTTGGCCTGGTGCAGAAAGCAGGCAGGTGGCTCAAGCTCTGCTTTCTGTGGTCTTCCCCAATACTCCTCTGCTACCACAAAATTCCCACATCTCACACGTTCCCACAGGCCCAAGCAGCGAGAATATCCAGCAGCCGTGGAAGCCAGCTGTCCGTGAGTGTATGGGGCTTGGGTGTCTACCGAGTAGGAGTGTGCCAATATGCTGAAAACGTCGTGAAGCCCAGGCCTTTTGCAACACTGTTACTAGGAAAGTGTTTCTCCCGGGTTGTGGTTTCATTGTTATTCTCTTTAGAGTCTCGTAGGCAGAGGATGGCCATAGCCCTGTGCCACAATGGAGAGTCCTTGAGCCACTCTGGGGACCACATTCGTCTAGGTACAACAGGGACCCACGAGAATGGTTTGACACCGCGTTGGGGCTGTCCCTTGTATGAAGTGGGCACCTGCTCAGCCAGGTCCACCTATGGGGGACAGATACATGCCACAAGCTGTCGTGCCTCTCGGAATCCTGGAGTAGTAAGCACTGCCAAAGGCTGGTTTGTGTGTTGAATGGGCCGTTGTAGCAGTTTGATGGCCATAGGATTGTAAGCCAGTTGCCACAGGTGTTGTGGAGCTCCAGATGAGAGGAGGTTTGCAGGCCTGGGGGTGGACGAGTTGGACCAACCAGCAGGTGGCAGCACAGCAACTTTGGTGGACCTTGAGCTCAGCCTTCACTCTTGCTTCACTCACCTAAGCCCATGCGGCAGTCCAGGCACAGGGAGCATCCCAATTGGCTGTCCCTCTGTGACCTCACAGGGCTCTGTGTCCATACCAGCTGTCCACTCAGCAGCCACCTGGTCATAAACAGCCCAGAATGCTATGGCAGCAGCATTCTACAAAAGCCATGGCAATACACAGGCCCCTTTTGGCCTGGTGCAGAAAGCAGGCAGGTGGCTCAAGCTCTGCTTTCTGTGGTCTTCCCCCAATACTCCTCGCTACCACACATTTCCCCATCCCCACACGTTCCCACAGGCCCAAGCAGCGAGAATATCCAGCAGCCGTGGAAGCCAGCTGTCCGTGAGTGTATGGGGCTTGGGTGTCTACCGAGTAGGAGTGTGCCAATATGCTGAAAACGTCGTGAAGCCCAGGCCTTTTGCAACACTGTTACTAGGAAAGTGTTTCTCCCGGGTTGTGGTTTCATTGTTATTCTCTTTAGAGTCTCGTAGGCAGAGGATGGCCATAGCCCTGTGCCACAATGGAGAGTCCTTGAGCCACTCTGGGGACCACATTCGTCTAGGTAGAACAGGGACCCACGAGAATGGTTTGACACCGCGTTGGGGCTGTCCCTTGTATGAAGTGGGCACCTGCTCAGCCAGGTCCACCTATGGGGGACAGATACATGCCACAAGCTGTCGTGCCTCTCGGAATCCTGGAGTAGTAAGCACTGCCAAAGGCTGGTTTGTGTGTTGAATGGGCCGTTGTAGCAGTTTGATGGCCATAGGATTGTAAGCCAGTTGCCACAGGTGTTGTGGAGCTCCAGATGAGAGGAGGTTTGCAGGCCTGGGGGTGGACGAGTTGGACCAAGCAGCAGGTGGCAGCACAGCAACTTTGGTGGACCTTGAGCTCAGCCTTCACTCTTGCTTCACTCACCTAAGCCCATGCGGCAGTCCAGGCACAGGGAGCATCCCAATTGGCTGTCCCTCTGTGACCTCACAGGGCTCTGTGTCCATACCAGCTGTCCACTCAGCAGCCACCTGGTCATAAACAGCCCAGAATGCTATGGCAGCAGCATTCTACAAAAGCCATGGCAATACACAGGCCCCTTTTGGCCTGGTGCAGAAAGCAGGCAGGTGGCTCAAGCTCTGCTTTCTCTGGTCTTCCCCCAATACTCCTCTGCTACCACAAACTTCCCCAACTCACACGTTCCCACAGGCCCAAGCAGCGAGAATATCCAGCAGCCGTGGAAGCCAGCTGTCCGTGAGTGTATGGGGCTTGGGTGTCTACCGAGTAGGAGTGTGCCAATATGCTGAAAACGTCGTGAAGCCCAGGCCTTTTGCAACACTGTTACTAGGAAAGTGTTTCTCCCGGGTTGTGGTTTCATTGTTATTCTCTTTAGAGTCTCGTAGGCAGAGGATGGCCATAGCCCTGTGCCACAATGGAGAGTCCTTGAGCCACTCTGGGGACCACATTCGTCTAGGTACAACAGGGACCCACGAGAATGGTTTGACACCGCGTTGGGGCTGTCCCTTGTATGAAGTGGGCACCTGCTCAGCCAGGTCCACCTATGGGGGACAGATACATGCCACAAGCTGTCGTGCCTCTCGGAATCCTGGAGTAGTAAGCACTGCCAAAGGCTGGTTTGTGTGTTGAATGGGCCGTTGTAGCAGTTTGATGGCCATAGGATTGTAAGCCAGTTGCCACAGGTGTTGTGGAGCTCCAGATGAGAGGAGGTTTGCAGGCATGGGGGTGGACGAGTTGGACCAAGCAGCAGGTGGCAGCACAGCAACTTTGGTGGACCTTGAGCTCAGCCTTCACTCTTGCTTCACTCACCTAAGCCCATGCGGCAGTCCAGGCACAGGGAGCATCCCAATTGGCTGTCCCTCTGTGACCTCACAGGGCTCTGTGTCCATACCAGCTGTCCACTCAGCAGCCACCTGGTCATAAACAGCCCAGAATGCTATGGCAGCAGCATTCTACAAAAGCCATGGCAATACACAGGCCCCTTTTGGCCTGGTGCAGAAAGCAGGCAGGTGGCTCAAGCTCTGCTTTCTGTGGTCTTCCCCCAATACTCCTCTGCTACCACGTCCTTCCCCTCCCCACACGTTCCCACAGGCCCAAGCAGCGAGAATATCCAGCAGCCGTGGAAGCCAGCTGTCCGTGAGTGTATGGGGCTTGGGTGTCTACCGAGTAGGAGTGTGCCAATATGCTGAAAACGTCGTGAAGCCCAGGCCTTTTGCAACACTGTTACTAGGAAAGTGTTTCTCCGGGTTGTGGTTTCATTGTTATTCTCTTTAGAGTCTCGTAGGCAGAGGATGGCCATAGCCCTGTGCCACAATGGAGAGTCCTTGAGCCACTCTGGGGACCACATTCGTCTAGGTAGAACAGGGACCCACGAGAATGGTTTGACACCGCGTTGGGGCTGTCCCTTGTATGAAGTGGGCACCTGCTCAGCCAGGTCCACCTATGGGGGACAGATACATGCCACAAGCTGTCGTGCCTCTCGGAATCCTGGAGTAGTAAGCACTGCCAAAGGCTGGTTTGTGTGTTGAATGGGCCGTTGTAGCAGTTTGATGGCCATAGGATTGTAAGCCAGTTGCCACAGGTGTTGTGGAGCTCCAGATGAGAGGAGGTTTGCAGGCCTGGGGGTGGACGAGTTGGACCAAGCAGCAGGTGGCAGCACAGCAACTTTGGTGGACCTTGAGCTCAGCCTTCACTCTTGCTTCACTCACCTAAGCCCATGCGGCAGTCCAGGCACAGGGAGCATCCCAATTGGCTGTCCCTCTGTGACCTCACAGGGCTCTGTGTCCATACCAGCTGTCCACTCAGCAGCCACCTGGTCATAAACAGCCCAGAATGCTATGGCAGCAGCATTCTACAAAAGCCATGGCAATACACAGGCCCCTTTTGGCCTGGTGCAGAAAGCAGGCAGGTGGCTCAAGCTCTGCTTTCTCTGGTCTTCCCCCAATACTCCTCTGCTACCACAAAATTCCCACAACTCACACCTTCCCACAGGCCCAAGCAGCGAGAATATCCAGCAGCCGTGGAAGCCAGCTGTCCGTGAGTGTATGGGGCTTGGGTGTCTACCGAGTAGGAGTGTGCCAATATGCTGAAAACGTCGTGAAGCCCAGGCCTTTTGCAACACTGTTACTAGGAAAGTGTTTCTCCCGGGTTGTGGTTTCATTGTTATTCTCTTTAGAGTCTCGTAGGCAGAGGATGGCCATAGCCCTGTGCCACAATGGAGAGTCCTTGAGCCACTCTGGGGACCACATTCGTCTAGGTAGAACAGGGACCCACGAGAATGGTTTGACACCGCGTTGGGGCTGTCCCTTGTATGAAGTGGGCACCTGCTCAGCCAGGTCCACCTATGGGGGACAGATACATGCCACAAGCTGTCGTGCCTCTCGGAATCCTGGAGTAGTAAGCACTGCCAAAGGCTGGTTTGTGTGTTGAATGGGCCGTTGTAGCAGTTTGATGGCCATAGGATTGTAAGCCAGTTGCCACAGGTGTTGTGGAGCTCCAGATGAGAGGAGGTTTGCAGGCCTGGGGGTGGACGAGTTGGACCAACCAGCAGGTGGCAGCACAGCAACTTTGGTGGACCTTGAGCTCAGCCTTCACTCTTGCTTCACTCACCTAAGCCCATGCGGCAGTCCAGGCACAGGGAGCATCCCAATTGGCTGTCCCTCTGTGACCTCACAGGGCTCTGTGTCCATACCAGCTGTCCACTCAGCAGCCACCTGGTCATAAACAGCCCAGAATGCTATGGCAGCAGCATTCTACAAAAGCCATGGCAATACACAGGCCCCTTTTGGCCTGGTGCAGAAAGCAGGCAGGTGGCTCAAGCTCTGCTTTCTGTGGTCTTCCCCCAATACTCCTCTGCTACCACAAAATTCCCACAACTCACACATTCCCACAGGCCCAAGCAGCGAGAATATCCAGCAGCCGTGGAAGCCAGCTGTCCGTGAGTGTATGGGGCTTGGGTGTCTACCGAGTAGGAGTGTGCCAATATGCTGAAAACGTCGTGAAGCCCAGGCCTTTTGCAACACTGTTACTAGGAAAGTGTTTCTCCCGGGTTGTGGTTTCATTGTTATTCTCTTTAGAGTCTCGTAGGCAGAGGATGGCCATAGCCCTGTGCCACAATGGAGAGTCCTTGAGCCACTCTGGGGACCACATTCGTCTAGGTAGAACAGGGACCCACGAGAATGGTTTGACACCGCGTTGGGGCTGTCCCTTGTATGAAGTGGGCACCTGCTCAGCCAGGTCCACCTATGGGGGACAGATACATGCCACAAGCTGTCGTGCCTCTCGGAATCCTGGAGTAGTAAGCACTGCCAAAGGCTGGTTTGTGTGTTGAATGGGCCGTTGTAGCAGTTTGATGGCCATAGGATTGTAAGCCAGTTGCCACAGGTGTTGTGGAGCTCCAGATGAGAGGAGGTTTGCAGGCCTGGGGGTGGACGAGTTGGACCAACCAGCAGGTGGCAGCACAGCAACTTTGGTGGACCTTGAGCTCAGCCTTCACTCTTGCTTCACTCACCTAAGCCCATGCGGCAGTCCAGGCACAGGGAGCATCCCAATTGGCTGTCCCTCTGTGACCTCACAGGGCTCTGTGTCCATACCAGCTGTCCACTCAGCAGCCACCTGGTCATAAACAGCCCAGAATGCTATGGCAGCAGCATTCTACAAAAGCCATGGCAATACACAGGCCCCTTTTGGCCTGGTGCAGAAAGCAGGCAGGTGGCTCAAGCTCTGCTTTCTGTGGTCTTCCCCCAATACTCCTCTGCTACCACAAAATCCCACAACTCACACGTTCCCACAGGCACAAGCAGCGAGAATATCCAGCAGCCGTGGAAGCCAGCTGTCCGTGAGTGTATGGGGCTTTGGTGTCTACCGAGTAGGAGTGTGCCAATATGCTGAAAACGTCGTGAAGCCCAGGCCTTTTGCAACACTGTTACTAGGAAAGTGTTTCTCCGGGTTGTGGTTTCATTGTTATTCTCTTTAGAGTCTCGTAGGCAGAGGATGGCCATAGCCCTGTGCCACAATGGAGAGTCCTTGAGCCACTCTGGGGACCACATTCGTCTAGGTAGAACAGGGACCCACGAGAATGGTTTGACACCGCGTTGGGGCTGTCCCTTGTATGAAGTGGGCACCTGCTCAGCCAGGTCCACCTATGGGGGACAGATACATGCCACAAGCTGTCGTGCCTCTCGGAATCCTGGAGTAGTAAGCACTGCCAAAGGCTGGTTTGTGTGTTGAATGGGCCGTTGTAGCAGTTTGATGGCCATAGGATTGTAAGCCAGTTGCCACAGGTGTTGTGGAGCTCCAGATGAGAGGAGGTTTGCAGGCCTGGGGGTGGACGAGTTGGACCAACCAGCAGGTGGCAGCACAGCAACTTTGGTGGACCTTGAGCTCAGCCTTCACTCTTGCTTCACGCCCTAAGCCCATGCGGCAGTCCAGGCACAGGGAGCATCCCAATTGGCTGTCCCTCTGTGACCTCACAGGGCTCTGTGTCCATACCAGCTGTCCACTCAGCAGCCACCTGGTCATAAACAGCCCAGAATGCTATGGCAGCAGCATTCTACAAAAGCCATGGCAATACACAGGCCCCTTTTGGCCTGGTGCAGAAAGCAGGCAGGTGGCTCAAGCTCTGCTTTCTCTGGTCTTCCCCCAATACTCCTCTGCTACCACCACTTCCCCCTCCACACACCTTCCCACAGGCCCAAGCAGCGAGAATATCCAGCAGCCAAAGAAGCCAGCTGTCCGTGAGTGTATGGGGCTTGGGTGTCTACCGAGTAGGAGTGTGCCAATATGCTGAAAACGTCGTGAAGCCCAGGCCTTTTGCAACACTGTGACTAGGAAAGTGTTTCTCCCGGGTTGTGGTTTCATTGTTATTCTCTTTAGAGTCTCGTAGGCAGAGGATGGCCATAGCCCTGTGCCACAATGGAGAGTCCTTGAGCCACTCTGGGGACCACATTCGTCTAGGTAGAACAGGGACCCACGAGAATGGTTTGACACCGCGTTGGGGCTGTCCCTTGTATGAAGTGGGCACCTGCTCAGCCAGGTCCACCTATGGGGGACAGATACATGCCACAAGCTGTCGTGCCTCTCGGAATCCTGGAGTAGTAAGCACTGCCAAAGGCTGGTTTGTGTGTTGAATGGGCCGTTGTAGCAGTTTGATGGCCATAGGATTGTAAGCCAGTTGCCACAGGTGTTGTGGAGCTCCAGATGAGAGGAGGTTTGCAGGCCTGGGGGTGGACGAGTTGGACCAACCAGCAGGTGGCAGCACAGCAACTTTGGTGGACCTTGAGCTCAGCCTTCACTCTTGCTTCACTCACCTAAGCCCATGCGGCAGTCCAGGCACAGGGAGCATCCCAATTGGCTGTCCCTCTGTGACCTCACAGGGCTCTGTGTCCATACCAGCTGTCCACTCAGCAGCCACCTGGTCATAAACAGCCCAGAATGCTATGGCAGCAGCATTCTACAAAAGCCATGGCAATACACAGGCCCCTTTTGGCCTGGTGCAGAAAGCAGGCAGGTGGCTCAAGCTCTGCTTTCTGTGGTCTTCCCCCAATACTCCTCGCTACCACCACTTTCCCCCTCCCCACACGTTCCCACAGGCCCAAGCAGCGAGAATATCCAGCAGCCGTGGAAGCCAGCTGTCCGTGAGTGTATGGGGCTTGGGTGTCTACCGAGTAGGAGTGTGCCAATATGCTGAAAACGTCGTGAAGCCCAGGCCTTTTGCAACACTGTTACTAGGAAAGTGTTTCTCCCGGGTTGTGGTTTCATTGTTATTCTCTTTAGAGTCTCGTAGGCAGAGGATGGCCATAGCCCTGTGCCACAATGGAGAGTCCTTGAGCCACTCTGGGGACCACATTCGTCTAGGTACAACAGGGACCCACGAGAATGGTTTGACACCGCGTTGGGGCTGTCCCTTGTATGAAGTGGGCACCTGCTCAGCCAGGTCCACCTATGGGGGACAGATACATGCCACAAGCTGTCGTGCCTCTCGGAATCCTGGAGTAGTAAGCACTGCCAAAGGCTGGTTTGTGTGTTGAATGGGCCGTTGTAGCAGTTTGATGGCCATAGGATTGTAAGCCAGTTGCCACAGGTGTTGTGGAGGTCCAGATGAGAGGAGGTTTGCAGGCCTGGGGGTGGACGAGTTGGACCAAGCAGCAGGTGGCAGCACAGCAACTTTGGTGGACCTTGAGCTCAGCCTTCACTCTTGCTTCACTCACCTAAGCCCATGCGGCAGTCCAGGCACAGGGAGCATCCCAATTGGCTGTCCCTCTGTGACCTCACAGGGCTCTGTGTCCATACCAGCTGTCCACTCAGCAGCCACCTGGTCATAAACAGCCCAGAATGCTATGGCAGCAGCATTCTACAAAAGCCATGGCAATACACAGGCCCCTTTTGGCCTGGTGCAGAAAGCAGGCAGGTGGCTCAAGCTCTGCTTTCTCTGGTCTTCCCCCAATACTCCTCTGCTACCACAAACTTCCCACAACTCACACGTTCCCACAGGCCCAAGCAGCGAGAATATCCAGCAGCCGTGGAAGCCAGCTGTCCGTGAGTGTATGGGGCTTGGGTGTCTACCGAGTAGGAGTGTGCCAATATGCTGAAAACGTCGTGAAGCCCAGGCCTTTTGCAACACTGTTACTAGGAAAGTGTTTCTCCCGGGTTGTGGTTTCATTGTTATTCTCTTTAGAGTCTCGTAGGCAGAGGATGGCCATAGCCCTGTGCCACAATGGAGAGTCCTTGAGCCACTCTGGGGACCACATTCGTCTAGGTACAACAGGGACCCACGAGAATGGTTTGACACCGCGTTGGGGCTGTCCCTTGTATGAAGTGGGCACCTGCTCAGCCAGGTCCACCTATGGGGGACAGATACATGCCACAAGCTGTCGTGCCTCTCGGAATCCTGGAGTAGTAAGCACTGCCAAAGGCTGGTTTGTGTGTTGAATGGGCCGTTGTAGCAGTTTGATGGCCATAGGATTGTAAGCCAGTTGCCACAGGTGTTGTGGAGCTCCAGATGAGAGGAGGTTTGCAGGCCTGGGGGTGGACGAGTTGGACCAAGCAGCCGGTGGCAGCACAGCAACTTTGGTGGACCTTGAGCTCAGCCTTCACTCTTGCTTCACTCACCTAAGCCCATGCGGCAGTCCAGGCACAGGGAGCATCCCAATTGGCTGTCCCTCTGTGACCTCACAGGGCTCTGTGTCCATACCAGCTGTCCACTCAGCAGCCACCTGGTCATAAACAGCCCAGAATGCTATGGCAGCAGCATTCTACAAAAGCCATGGCAATACACAGGCCCCTTTTGGCCTGGTGCAGAAAGCAGGCAGGTGGCTCAAGCTCTGCTTTCTGTGGTCTTCCCCCAATACTCCTCTGCTACCACCACTTTCCCCCTCCCCACACGTCCCACAGGCCCAAGCAGCGAGAATATCCAGCAGCCGTGGAAGCCAGCTGTCCGTGAGTGTATGGGGCTTGGGTGTCTACCGAGTAGGAGTGTGCCAATATGCTGAAAACGTCGTGAAGCCCAGGCCTTTTGCAACACTGTTACTAGGAAAGTGTTTCTCCCGGGTTGTGGTTTCATTGTTATTCTCTTTAGAGTCTCGTAGGCAGAGGATGGCCATAGCCCTGTGCCACAATGGAGAGTCCTTGAGCCACTCTGGGGACCACATTCGTCTAGGTAGAACAGGGACCCACGAGAATGGTTTGACACCGCGTTGGGGCTGTCCCTTGTATGAAGTGGGCACCTGCTCAGCCAGGTCCACCTATGGGGGACAGATACATGCCACAAGCTGTCGTGCCTCTCGGAATCCTGGAGTAGTAAGCACTGCCAAAGGCTGGTTTGTGTGTTGAATGGGCCGTTGTAGCAGTTTGATGGCCATAGGATTGTAAGCCAGTTGCCACAGGTGTTGTGGAGCTCCAGATGAGAGGAGGTTTGCAGGCCTGGGGGTGGACGAGTTGGACCAAGCAGCAGGTGGCAGCACAGCAACTTTGGTGGACCTTGAGCTCAGCCTTCACTCTTGCTTCACTCACCTAAGCCCATGCGGCAGTCCAGGCACAGGGAGCATCCCAATTGGCTGTCCCTCTGTGACCTCACAGGGCTCTGTGTCCATACCAGCTGTCCACTCAGCAGCCACCTGGTCATAAACAGCCCAGAATGCTATGGCAGCAGCATTCTACAAAAGCCATGGCAATACACAGGCCCCTTTTGGCCTGGTGCAGAAAGCAGGCAGGTGGCTCAAGCTCTGCTTTCTCTGGTCTTCCCCCAATACTCCTCTGCTACCACAAAATTCCCACAACTCACACCTTCCCACAGGCCCAAGCAGCGAGAATATCCAGCAGCCGTGGAAGCCAGCTGTCCGTGAGTGTATGGGGCTTGGGTGTCTACCGAGTAGGAGTGTGCCAATATGCTGAAAACGTCGTGAAGCCCAGGCCTTTTGCAACACTGTTACTAGGAAAGTGTTTCTCCCGGGTTGTGGTTTCATTGTTATTCTCTTTAGAGTCTCGTAGGCAGAGGATGGCCATAGCCCTGTGCCACAATGGAGAGTCCTTGAGCCACTCTGGGGACCACATTCGTCTAGGTAGAACAGGGACCCACGAGAATGGTTTGACACCGCGTTGGGGCTGTCCCTTGTATGAAGTGGGCACCTGCTCAGCCAGGTCCACCTATGGGGGACAGATACATGCCACAAGCTGTCGTGCCTCTCGGAATCCTGGAGTAGTAAGCACTGCCAAAGGCTGGTTTGTGTGTTGAATGGGCCGTTGTAGCAGTTTGATGGCCATAGGATTGTAAGCCAGTTGCCACAGGTGTTGTGGAGCTCCAGATGAGAGGAGGTTTGCAGGCCTGGGGGTGGACGAGTTGGACCAACCAGCAGGTGGCAGCACAGCAACTTTGGTGGACCTTGAGCTCAGCCTTCACTCTTGCTTCACTCACCTAAGCCCATGCGGCAGTCCAGGCACAGGGAGCATCCCAATTGGCTGTCCCTCTGTGACCTCACAGGGCTCTGTGTCCATACCAGCTGTCCACTCAGCAGCCACCTGGTCATAAACAGCCCAGAATGCTATGGCAGCAGCATTCTACAAAAGCCATGGCAATACACAGGCCCCTTTTGGCCTGGTGCAGAAAGCAGGCAGGTGGCTCAAGCTCTGCTTTCTGTGGTCTTCCCCCAATACTCCTCTGCTACCACGTCCTTCCCCCACAACTCACACGTTCCCACAGGCCCAAGCAGCGAGAATATCCAGCAGCCGTGGAAGCCAGCTGTCCGTGAGTGTATGGGGCTTGGGTGTCTACCGAGTAGGAGTGTGCCAATATGCTGAAAACGTCGTGAAGCCCAGGCCTTTTGCAACACTGTTACTAGGAAAGTGTTTCTCCCGGGTTGTGGTTTCATTGTTATTCTCTTTAGAGTCTCGTAGGCAGAGGATGGCCATAGCCCTGTGCCACAATGGAGAGTCCTTGAGCCACTCTGGGGACCACATTCGTCTAGGTACAACAGGGACCCACGAGAATGGTTTGACACCGCGTTGGGGCTGTCCCTTGTATGAAGTGGGCACCTGCTCAGCCAGGTCCACCTATGGGGGACAGATACATGCCACAAGCTGTCGTGCCTCTCGGAATCCTGGAGTAGTAAGCACTGCCAAAGGCTGGTTTGTGTGTTGAATGGGCCGTTGTAGCAGTTTGATGGCCATAGGATTGTAAGCCAGTTGCCACAGGTGTTGTGGAGCTCCAGATGAGAGGAGGTTTGCAGGCCTGGGGGTGGACGAGTTGGACCAACCAGCAGGTGGCAGCACAGCAACTTTGGTGGACCTTGAGCTCAGCCTTCACTCTTGCTTCACTCACCTAAGCCCATGCGGCAGTCCAGGCACAGGGAGCATCCCAATTGGCTGTCCCTCTGTGACCTCACAGGGCTCTGTGTCCATACCAGCTGTCCACTCAGCAGCCACCTGGTCATAAACAGCCCAGAATGCTATGGCAGCAGCATTCTACAAAAGCCATGGCAATACACAGGCCCCTTTTGGCCTGGTGCAGAAAGCAGGCAGGTGGCTCAAGCTCTGCTTTCTGTGGTCTTCCCCCAATACTCCTCTGCTACCACACAATTCCCACAACTCACACCTTCCCACAGGCCCAAGCAGCGAGAATATCCAGCAGCCGTGGAAGCCAGCTGTCCGTGAGTGTATGGGGCTTGGGTGTCTACCGAGTAGGAGTGTGCCAATATGCTGAAAACGTCGTGAAGCCCAGGCCTTTTGCAACACTGTTACTAGGAAAGTGTTTCTCCTGGGTTGTGGTTTCATTGTTATTCTCTTTAGAGTCTCGTAGGCAGAGGATGGCCATAGCCCTGTGCCACAATGGAGAGTCCTTGAGCCACTCTGGGGACCACATTCGTCTAGGTAGAACAGGGACCCACGAGAATGGTTTGACACCGCGTTGGGGCTGTCCCTTGTATGAAGTGGGCACCTGCTCAGCCAGGTCCACCTATGGGGGACAGATACATGCCACAAGCTGTCGTGCCTCTCGGAATCCTGGAGTAGTAAGCACTGCCAAAGGCTGGTTTGTGTGTTGAATGGGCCGTTGTAGCAGTTTGATGGCCATAGGATTGTAAGCCAGTTGCCACAGGTGTTGTGGAGGTCCAGATGAGAGGAGGTTTGCAGGCCTGGGGGTGGACGAGTTGGACCAAGCAGCAGGTGGCAGCACAGCAACTTTGGTGGACCTTGAGCTCAGCCTTCACTCTTGCTTCACTCACCTAAGCCCATGCGGCAGTCCAGGCACAGGGAGCATCCCAATTGGCTGTCCCTCTGTGACCTCACAGGGCTCTGTGTCCATACCAGCTGTCCACTCAGCAGCCACCTGGTCATAAACAGCCCAGAATGCTATGGCAGCAGCATTCTACAAAAGCCATGGCAATACACAGGCCCCTTTTGGCCTGGTGCAGAAAGCAGGCAGGTGGCTCAAGCTCTGCTTTCTCTGGTCTTCCCCCAATACTCCTCCGCTACCACCACTTCCCCCTCCCACACGTTCCCACAGGCCCAAGCAGCGAGAATATCCAGCAGCCGTGGAAGCCAGCTGTCCGTGAGTGTATGGGGCTTGGGTGTCTACCGAGTAGGAGTGTGCCAATATGCTGAAAACGTCGTGAAGCCCAGGCCTTTTGCAACACTGTTACTAGGAAAGTGTTTCTCCCGGGTTGTGGTTTCATTGTTATTCTCTTTAGAGTCTCGTAGGCAGAGGATGGCCATAGCCCTGTGCCACAATGGAGAGTCCTTGAGCCACTCTGGGGACCACATTCGTCTAGGTAGAACAGGGACCCACGAGAATGGTTTGACACCGCGTTGGGGCTGTCCCTTGTATGAAGTGGGCACCTGCTCAGCCAGGTCCACCTATGGGGGACAGATACATGCCACAAGCTGTCGTGCCTCTCGGAATCCTGGAGTAGTAAGCACTGCCAAAGGCTGGTTTGTGTGTTGAATGGGCCGTTGTAGCAGTTTGATGGCCATAGGATTGTAAGCCAGTTGCCACAGGTGTTGTGGAGCTCCAGATGAGAGGAGGTTTGCAGGCCTGGGGGTGGACGAGTTGGACCAAGCAGCAGGTGGCAGCACAGCAACTTTGGTGGACCTTGAGCTCAGCCTTCACTCTTGCTTCACTCACCTAAGCCCATGCGGCAGTCCAGGCACAGGGAGCATCCCAATTGGCTGTCCCTCTGTGACCTCACAGGGCTCTGTGTCCATACCAGCTGTCCACTCAGCAGCCACCTGGTCATAAACAGCCCAGAATGCTATGGCAGCAGCATTCTACAAAAGCCATGGCAATACACAGGCCCCTTTTGGCCTGGTGCAGAAAGCAGGCAGGTGGCTCAAGCTCTGCTTTCTGTGGTCTTCCCCCAATACTCCTCTGCTACCACAAAATTCCCACAACTCACACGTTCCCACAGGCCCAAGCAGCGAGAATATCCAGCAGCCGTGGAAGCCAGCTGTCCGTGAGTGTATGGGGCTTGGGTGTCTACCGAGTAGGAGTGTGCCAATATGCTGAAAACGTCGTGAAGCCCAGGCCTTTTGCAACACTGTTACTAGGAAAGTGTTTCTCCCGGGTTGTGGTTTCATTGTTATTCTCTTTAGAGTCTCGTAGGCAGAGGATGGCCATAGCCCTGTGCCACAATGGAGAGTCCTTGAGCCACTCTGGGGACCACATTCGTCTAGGTAGAACAGGGACCCACGAGAATGGTTTGACACCGCGTTGGGGCTGTCCCTTGGATGAAGTGGGCACCTGCTCAGCCAGGTCCACCTATGGGGACAGATACATGCCACAAGCTGTCGTGCCTCTCGGAATCCTGGAGTAGTAAGCACTGCCAAAGGCTGGTTTGTGTGTTGAATGGGCCGTTGTAGCAGTTTGATGGCCATAGGATTGTAAGCCAGTTGCCACAGGTGTTGTGGAGCTCCAGATGAGAGGAGGTTTGCAGGCATGGGGGTGGACGAGTTGGACCAAGCAGCAGGTGGCAGCACAGCAACTTTGGTGGACCTTGAGCTCAGCCTTCACTCTTGCTTCACTCACCTAAGCCCATGCGGCAGTCCAGGCACAGGGAGCATCCCAATTGGCTGTCCCTCTGTGACCTCACAGGGCTCTGTGTCCATACCAGCTGTCCACTCAGCAGCCACCTGGTCATAAACAGCCCAGAATGCTATGGCAGCAGCATTCTAGAAAAGCCATGGCAATACACAGGCCCCTTTTGGCCTGGTGCAGAAAGCAGGCAGGTGGCTCAAGCTCTGCTTTCTGTGTTCTTCCCCCCAATACTCCTCCGCTACCGCCACCTTCCCCCTCCCCACACGTTCCCACAGGCCCAAGCAGCGAGAATATCCAGCAGCCATGGAAGCCAGCTGTCCGTGAGTGTATGGGGCTTGGGTGTCTACCGGGTAGGAGTGTGCCAATATGCTGAAAACGTCGTGAAGCCCAGGGCTTTTGCAACACTGTTACTAGGAAAGTGTTTCTCCCGGGTTGTGGTTTCATTGTTATTCTCTTTAGAGTCTCGTAGGCAGAGGATGGCCATAGCCCTGTGCCACAATGGAGAGTCCTTGAGCCACTCTGGGGACCACATTCGTCTAGGTAGAACAGGGACCCACGAGAATGGTTTGACACCGCGTTGGGGCTGTCCCTTGTATGAAGTGGGCACCTGCTCATCGAGGTCCACCTATGGGGGACAGATACATGCCACAAGCTGTCGTGCCTCTCGGAATCCTGGAGTAGTAAGCACTGCCAAAGGCTGGTTTGTGTGTTGAATGGGCCGTTGTAGCAGTTTGATGGCCATAGGATTGTAAGCCAGTTGCCACAGGTGTTGTGGAGCTCCAGATGAGAGGAGGTTTGCAGGCCTGGGGGTGGACGAGTTGGACCAAGCAGCAGGTGGCAGCACAGCAACTTTGGTGGACCTTGAGCTCAGCCTTCACTCTTGCTTCACTCACCTAAGCCCATGCGCAGTCCAGGCACAGGGAGCATCCCAATTGGCTGTCCCTCTGTGACCTCACAGGGCTCTGTGTCCATACCAGCTGTCCACTCAGCAGCCACCTGGTCATAAACAGCCCAGAATGCTATGGCAGCAGCATTCTACAAAAGCCATGGCAATACACAGGCCCCTTTTGGCCTGGTGCAGAAAGCAGGCAGGTGGCTCAAGCTCTGCTTTCTCTGGTCTTCCCCCAATACTCCTCTGCTACCGCCACCATTCCCCATTCCCCATACGTTCCCACAGGCCCAACCAGCTAGAATATCCAGCAGCCGTGGAAGCCAGCTGTCCGTGAGTGTATGGGGCTTGGGTGTATACCGAGTAGGACTGTGCCAATATGCTGAAAATGTCGTGAAGCCCAGGCCTTTTGCAACACTGTTACTAGGAAAGTGTTTCTCCCGGGTTGTGGTTTCATTGTTATTCTCTTTAGAGTCTCGTAGGCAGAGGATGGCCATAGCCCTGTGCCACAATGGAGAGTCCTTGAGCCACTCTGGGGACCACATTCGTCTAGGTAGAACAGGGACCCACGAGAATGGTTTGACACCGCGTTGGGGCTGTCCCTTGTATGAAGTGGGCACCTGCTCAGCCAGGTCCACCTATGGGGGACAGATACATGCCACAAGCTGTCGTGCCTCTCGGAATCCTGGAGTAGTAAGCACTGCCAAAGGCTGGTTTGTGTGTTGAATGGGCCGTTGTAGCAGTTTGATGGCCATAGGATTGTAAGCCAGTTGCCACAGGTGTTGTGGAGGTCCAGATGAGAGGAGGTTTGCAGGCCTGGGGGTGGACGAGTTGGACCAACCAGCAGGTGGCAGCACAGCAACTTTGGTGGACCTTGAGCTCAGCCTTCACTCTTGCTTCACTCACCTAAGCCCATGCGGCAGTCCAGGCACAGGGAGCATCCCAATTGGCTGTCCCTCTGTGACCTCACAGGGCTCTGTGTCCATACCAGCTGTCCACTCAGCAGCCACCTGGTCATAAACAGCCCAGAATGCTATGGCAGCAGCATTCTAGAAAAGCCATGGCAATACACAGGCCCCTTTTGGCCTGGTGCAGAAAGCAGGCAGGTGGCTCAAGCTCTGCTTTCTGTGGTCTTCCCCCAATACTCCTCTGCTACCACAAAATTCCCAAAAACTCACACCTTCCCACAGGCCCAAGCAGCGAGAATATCCAGCAGCCGTGGAAGCCAGCTGTCCGTGAGTGTATGGGACTTGGGTGTCTACCGAGTAGGAGTGTGCCAATATGCTGAAAACGTCGTGAAGCCCAGGCCTTTTGCAACACTGTTACTAGGAAAGTGTTTCTCCCGGGTTGTGGTTTCATTGTTATTCTCTTTAGAGTCTCGTAGGCAGAGGATGGCCATAGCCCTGTGCCACAATGGAGAGTCCTTGAGCCACTCTGGGGACCACATTCGTCTAGGTAGAACAGGGACCCACGAGAATGGTTTGACACCGCGTTGGGGCTGTCCCTTGTATGAAGTGGGCACCTGCTCAGCCAGGTCCACCTATGGGGGACAGATACATGCCACAAGCTGTCGTGCCTCTCGGAATCCTGGAGTAGTAAGCACTGCCAAAGGCTGGTTTGTGTGTTGAATGGGCCGTTGTAGCAGTTTGATGGCCATAGGATTGTAAGCCAGTTGCCACAGGTGTTGTGGAGCTCCAGATGAGAGGAGGTTTGCAGGCCTGGGGGTGGACGAGTTGGACCAAGCAGCAGGTGGCAGCACAGCAACTTTGGTGGACCTTGAGCTCAGCCTTCACTCTTGCTTCACTCACCTAAGCCCATGCGGCAGTCCAGGCACAGGGAGCATCCCAATTGGCTGTCCCTCTGTGACCTCACAGGGCTCTGTGTCCATACCAGCTGTCCACTCAGCAGCCACCTGGTCATAAACAGCCCAGAATGCTATGGCAGCAGCATTCTACAAAAGCCATGGCAATACACAGGCCCCTTTTGGCCTGGTGCAGAAAGCAGGCAGGTGGCTCAAGCTCTGCTTTCTGTGGTCTTCCCCCAATACTCCTCGCTACCACCACTTTCCCCTCCTCCACACGTTCCCACAGGCCCAAGCAGCGAGAATATCCAGCAGCCGTGGAAGCCAGCTGTCCGTGAGTGTATGGGGCTTGGGTGTCTACCGAGTAGGAGTGTGCCAATATGCTGAAAACGTCGTGAAGCCCAGGCCTTTTGCAACACTGTTACTAGGAAAGTGTTTCTCCCGGGTTGTGGTTTCATTGTTATTCTCTTTAGAGTCTCGTAGGCAGAGGATGGCCATAGCCCTGTGCCACAATGGAGAGTCCTTGAGCCACTCTGGGGACCACATTCGTCTAGGTAGAACAGGGACCCACGAGAATGGTTTGACACCGCGTTGGGGCTGTCCCTTGTATGAAGTGGGCACCTGCTCAGCGAGGTCCACCTATGGGGGACAGATACATGCCACAAGCTGTCGTGCCTCTCGGAATCCTGGAGTAGTAAGCACTGCCAAAGGCTGGTTTGTGTGTTGAATGGGCCGTTGTAGCAGTTTGATGGCCATAGGATTGTAAGCCAGTTGCCACAGGTGTTGTGGAGCTCCAGATGAGAGGAGGTTTGCAGGCCTGGGGGTGGACGAGTTGGACCAAGCAGCAGGTGGCAGCACAGCAACTTTGGTGGACCTTGAGCTCAGCCTTCACTCTTGCTTCACGCCCTAAGATCATGCGGCAGTATAGGCACAGGGAACATCCCAATTGGCTGTCCCTCTGTGACCTCACAGGGCTCTGAATCCATACCAGCTGTCCACTCAGCAGCCACCTGGTCATAAACAGCCCAGGATGCTATGGCAGCAGCATTCTACAAAAGCCATGGCAATACACAGGCCCCTTTTGGCCTGGTGCAGAAAGCAGGCAGGTGGCTCAAGCTCTGCTTTCTGTGGTCTTCCCCCAATACTCCTCCACTACCACCACTTTCCCCTCCCCACACGTTCCCACAGGCCCAAGCAGCGAGAATATCCAGCAGCCGTGGAAGCCAGCTGTCCGTGAGTGTATGGGGCTTGGGTGTCTACCGAGTAGGAGTGTGCCAATATGCTGAAAACGTCGTGAAGCCCAGGCCTTTTGCAACACTGTTACTAGGAAAGTGTTTCTCCCGGGTTGTGGTTTCATTGTTATTCTCTTTAGAGTCTCGTAGGCAGAGGATGGCCATAGCCCTGTGCCACAATGGAGAGTCCTTGAGCCACTCTGGGGACCACATTCGTCTAGGTACAACAGGGACCCACGAGAATGGTTTGACACCGCGTTGGGGCTGTCCCTTGTATGAAGTGGGCACACTGCTAAGCGAGGTTCACCTATGGGGGACAGATACATGCCACAAGCTGTCGTGCCTCTCGGAATCCTGGAGTAGTAAGCACTGCCAAAGGCTGGTTTGTGTGTTGAATGGGCCGTTGTAGCAGTTTGATGGCCATAGGATTGTAAGCCAGTTGCCACAGGTGTTGTGGAGCTCCAGATGAGAGGAGGTTTGCAGGCCTGGGGGTGGACGAGTTGGACCAAGCAGCAGGTGGCAGCACAGCAACTTTGGTGGACCTTGAGCTCAGCCTTCACTCTTGCTTCACTCACCTAAGCCCATGCGGCAGTCCAGGCACAGGGAGCATCCCAATTGGCTGTCCCTCTGTGACCTCACAGGGCTCTGTGTCCATACCAGCTGTCCACTCAGCAGCCACCTGGTCATAAACAGCCCAGAATGCTATGGCAGCAGCATTCTACAAAAGCCATGGCAATACACAGGCCCCTTTTGGCCTGGTGCAGAAAGCAGGCAGGTGGCTCAAGCTCTGCTTTCTGTGGTCTTCCCCCAATACTCCTCCATTAGCACCACTTTCCCCCCTCCCACACGTCCCACAGGCCCAAGCAGCGAGAATATCCAGCAGCCGTGGAAGCCAGCTGTCCGTGAGTGTATGGGGCTTGGGTGTGTACCGAGTAGGAGTGTGCCAATATGCTGAAAACGTCGTGAAGCCCAGGCCTTTTGCAACACTGTTACTAGGAAAGTGTTTCTCCCGGGTTGTGGTTTCATTGTTATTCTCTTTAGAGTCTCGTAGGCAGAGGATGGCCATAGCCCTGTGCCACAATGGAGAGTCCTTGAGCCACTCTGGGGACCACATTCGTCTAGGTAGAACAGGGACCCACGAGAATGGTTTGACACCGCGTTGGGGCTGTCCCTTGTATGAAGTGGGCACCTGCTCAGCCAGGTCCACCTATGGGGGACAGATACATGCCACAAGCTGTCGTGCCTCTCGGAATCCTGGAGTAGTAAGCACTGCCAAAGGCTGGTTTGTGTGTTGAATGGGCCGTTGTAGCAGTTTGATGGCCATAGGAATGTAAGCCAGTTGCCACAGGTGTTGTGGAGCTCCAGATGAGAGGAGGTTTGCAGGCCTGGGGGTGGACGAGTTGGACCAACCAGCAGGTGGCAGCACAGCAACTTTGGTGGACCTTGAGCTCAGCCTTCACTCTTGCTTCACTCACCTAAGATCATGCGGCAGTCCAGGCACAGGGAGCATCCCAATTGGCTGTCCCTCTGTGACCTCACAGGGCTCTGTGTCCATACCAGCTGTCCACTCAGCAGCCACCTGGTCATAAACAGCCCAGAATGCTATGGCAGCAGCATTCTACAAAAGCCATGGCAATACACAGGCCCCTTTTGGCCTGGTGCAGAAAGCAGGCAGGTGGCTCAAGCTCTGCTTTCTGTGGTCTTCCCCCAATACTCCTCTGCTACCACCACTTTCCCCTCCGCACACGTCCCCACAGGCCCAAGCAGCGAGAATATCCAGCAGCCGTGGAAGCCAGCTGTCCGTGAGTGTATGGGGCTTGGGTGTCTACCGAGTAGGAGTGTGCCAATATGCTGAAAACGTCGTGAAGCCCAGGCCTTTTGCAACACTGTTACTAGGAAAGTGTTTCTCCCGGGTTGTGGTTTCATTGTTATTCTCTTTAGAGTCTCGTAGGCAGAGGATGGCCATAGCCCTGTGCCACAATGGAGAGTCCTTGAGCCACTCTGGGGACCACATTCGTCTAGGTACAACAGGGACCCACGAGAATGGTTTGACACCGCGTTGGGGCTGTCCCTTGTATGAAGTGGGCACCTGCTCAGCCAGGTCCACCTATGGGGGACAGATACATGCCACAAGCTGTCGTGCCTCTCGGAATCCTGGAGTAGTAAGCACTGCCAAAGGCTGGTTTGTGTGTTGAATGGGCCGTTGTAGCAGTTTGATGGCCATAGGATTGTAAGCCAGTTGCCACAGGTGTTGTGGAGCTCCAGATGAGAGGAGGTTTGCAGGCCTGGGGGTGGACGAGTTGGACCAACCAGCAGGTGGCAGCACAGCAACTTTGGTGGACCTTGAGCTCAGCCTTCACTCTTGCTTCACTCACCTAAGCCCATGCGGCAGTCCAGGCACAGGGAGCATCCCAATTGGCTGTCCCTCTGTGACCTCACAGGGCTCTGTGTCCATACCAGCTGTCCACTCAGCAGGCACCTGGTCATAAACAGCCCAGAATGCTATGGCAGCAGCATTCTACAAAAGCCATGGCAATACACAGGCCCCTTTTGGCCTGGTGCAGAAAGCAGGCAGGTGGCTCAAGCTCTGCTTTCTGTGGTCTTCCCCAATACTCCTCTGCTACCACAAAACTTCCCACAACTCACACGTTCCCACAGGCCCAAGCAGCGAGAATATCCAGCAGCCGTGGAAGCCAGCTGTCCGTGAGTGTATGGGGCTTGGGTGTCTACCGAGTAGGAGTGTGCCAATATGCTGAAAACGTCGTGAAGCCCAGGCCTTTTGCAACACTGTTACTAGGAAAGTGTTTCTCCCGGGTTGTGGTTTCATTGTTATTCTCTTTAGAGTCTCGTAGGCAGAGGATGGCCATAGCCCTGTGCCACAATGGAGAGTCCTTGAGCCACTCTGGGGACCACATTCGTCTAGGTACAACAGGGACCCACGAGAATGGTTTGACACCGCGTTGGGGCTGTCCCTTGTATGAAGTGGGCACCTGCTCAGCCAGGTCCACCTATGGGGGACAGATACATGCCACAAGCTGTCGTGCCTCTCGGAATCCTGGAGTAGTAAGCACTGCCAAAGGCTGGTTTGTGTGTTGAATGGGCCGTTGTAGCAGTTTGATGGCCATAGGATTGTAAGCCAGTTGCCACAGGTGTTGTGGAGCTCCAGATGAGAGGAGGTTTGCAGGCCTGGGGGTGGACGAGTTGGACCAAGCAGCAGGTGGCAGCACAGCAACTTTGGTGGACCTTGAGCTCAGCCTTCACTCTTGCTTCACTCACCTAAGCCCATGCGGCAGTCCAGGCACAGGGAGCATCCCAATTGGCTGTCCCTCTGTGACCTCACAGGGCTCTGTGTCCATACCAGCTGTCCACTCAGCAGCCACCTGGTCATAAACAGCCCAGAATGCTATGGCAGCAGCATTCTACAAAAGCCATGGCAATACACAGGCCCCTTTTGGCCTGGTGCAGAAAGCAGGCAGGTGGCTCAAGCTCTGCTTTCTCTGGTCTTCCCCCAATACTCCTCCTCTACCACCACTTTCCCCCTCCCCACACGTTCCCACAGGCCCAAGCAGCGAGAATATCCAGCAGCCGTGGAAGCCAGCTGTCCGTGAGTGTATGGGGCTTGGGTGTCTACCGAGTAGGAGTGTGCCAATATGCTGAAAACGTCGTGAAGCCCAGGCCTTTTGCAACACTGTTACTAGGAAAGTGTTTCTCCCGGGTTGTGGTTTCATTGTTATTCTCTTTAGAGTCTCGTAGGCAGAGGATGGCCATAGCCCTGTGCCACAATGGAGAGTCCTTGAGCCACTCTGGGGACCACATTCGTCTAGGTAGAACAGGGACCCACGAGAATGGTTTGACACCGCGTTGGGGCTGTCCCTTGTATGAAGTGGGCACCTGCTCAGCCAGGTCCACCTATGGGGGACAGATACATGCCACAAGCTGTCGTGCCTCTCGGAATCCTGGAGTAGTAAGCACTGCCAAAGGCTGGTTTGTGTGTTGAATGGGCCGTTGTAGCAGTTTGATGGCCATAGGATTGTAAGCCAGTTGCCACAGGTGTTGTGGAGCTCCAGATGAGAGGAGGTTTGCAGGCCTGGGGGTGGATGAGTTGGACCAACCAGCAGGTGGCAGCACAGCAACTTTGGTGGACCTTGAGCTCAGCCTTCACTCTTGCTTCACTCACCTAAGCCCATGCGGCAGTCCAGGCACAGGGAGCATCCCAATTGGCTGTCCCTCTGTGACCTCACAGGGCTCTGTGTCCATACCAGCTGTCCACTCAGCAGCCACCTGGTCATAAACAGCCCAGAATGCTATGGCAGCAGCATTCTACAAAAGCCATGGCAATACACAGGCCCCTTTTGGCCTGGTGCAGAAAGCAGGCAGGTGGCTCAAGCTCTGCTTTCTCTCGTCTTCCCCCAATACTCCTCTGCTACCACAAAATTCCACAACTCACACATTCCCACAGGCCCAAGCAGCGAGAATATCCAGCAGCCGTGGAAGCCAGCTGTCCGTGAGTGTATGGGGCTTGGGTGTCTACCGAGTAGGAGTGTGCCAATATGCTGAAAACGTCGTGAAGCCCAGGCCTTTTGCAACACTGTTACTAGGAAAGTGTTTCTCCCGGGTTGTGGTTTCATTGTTATTCTCTTTAGAGTCTCGTAGGCAGAGGATGGCCATAGCCCTGTGCCACAATGGAGAGTCCTTGAGCCACTCTGGGGACCACATTCGTCTAGGTAGAACAGGGACCCACGAGAATGGTTTGACACCGCGTTGGGGCTGTCCCTTGTATGAAGTGGGCACCTGCTCAGCCAGGTCCACCTATGGGGGACAGATACATGCCACAAGCTGTCGTGCCTCTCGGAATCCTGGAGTAGTAAGCACTGCCAAAGGCTGGTTTGTGTGTTGAATGGGCCATTGTAGCAGTTTGATGGCCATAGGATTGTAAGCCAGTTGCCACAGGTGTTGTGGAGCTCCAGATGAGAGGAGGTTTGCAGGTTGCAGGCCTGGGGGTGGACGAGTTGGACCAAGCAGCAGGTGGCAGCACAGCAACTTTGGTGGACCTTGAGCTCAGCCTTCACTCTTGCTTCACTCACCTAAGCCCATGCGGCAGTCCAGGCACAGGGAGCATCCCAATTGGCTGTCCCTCTGTGACCTCACAGGGCTCTGTGTCCATACCAGCTGTCCACTCAGCAGCCACCTGGTCATAAACAGCCCAGAATGCTATGGCAGCAGCATTCTACAAAAGCCATGGCAATACACAGGCCCTTTTGGCCTGGTGCAGAAAGCAGGCAGGTGGCTCAAGCTCTGCTTTCTGTGGTCTTCCCCCAATACTCCTCTGCTACCACAAAATTCCCACAACTCACACCTTCCCACAGGCCCAAGCAGCGAGAATATCCAGCAGCCGTGGAAGCCAGCTGTCCGTGAGTGTATGGGGCTTGGGTGTCTACCGAGTAGGAGTGTGCCAATATGCTGAAAACGTCGTGAAGCCCAGGCCTTTTGCAACACTGTTACTAGGAAAGTGTTTCTCCCGGGTTGTGGTTTCATTGTTATTCTCTTTAGAGTCTCGTAGGCAGAGGATGGCCATAGCCCTGTGCCACAATGGAGAGTCCTTGAGCCACTCTGGGGACCACATTTTTCTAGGTAGAACAGGGACCCACGAGAATGGTTTGACACCGCGTTGGGGCTGTCCCTTGTATGAAGTGGGCACCTGCTCAGCCAGGTCCACCTATGGGGGACAGATACATGCCACAAGCTGTCGTGCCTCTCGGAATCCTGGAGTAGTAAGCACTGCCAAAGGCTGGTTTGTGTGTTGAATGGGCCGTTGTAGCAGTTTGATGGCCATAGGATTGTAAGCCAGTTGCCACAGGTGTTGTGGAGCTCCAGATGAGAGGAGGTTTGCAGGCCTGGGGGTGGACGAGTTGGACCAACCAGCAGGTGGCAGCACAGCAACTTTGGTGGACCTTGAGCTCAGCCTTCACTCTTGCTTCACTCACCTAAGCCCATGTCGCAGTCCAGGCACAGGGAGCATCCCAATTGGCTGTCCCTCTGTGACCTCACAGGGCTCTGTGTCCATACCAGCTGTCCACTCAGCAGCCACCTGGTCATAAACAGCCCAGAATGCTATGGCAGCAGCATTCTACAAAAGCCATGGCAATACACAGGCCCCTTTTGGCCTGGTGCAGAAAGCAGGCAGGTGGCTCAAGCTCTGCTTTCTCTGGTCTTCCCCCAATACTCCTCTGCTACCACAAAATTCCTACAACTCACACCTTCCCACAGGCCCAAGCAGCGAGAATATCCAGCAGCCGTGGAAGACAGCTGTCCGTGAGTGTATGGGGCTTGGGTGTCTACCGAGTAGGAGTGTGCCAATATGCTGAAAACGTCGTGAAGCCCAGGCCTTTTGCAACACTGTTACTAGGAAAGTGTTTCTCCCGGGTTGTGGTTTCATTGTTATTCTCTTTAGAGTCTCGTAGGCAGAGGATGGCCATAGCCCTGTGCCACAATGGAGAGTCCTTGAGCCACTCTGGGGACCACATTCGTCTAGGTACAACAGGGACCCACGAGAATGGTTTGACACCGCGTTGGGGCTGTCCCTTGTATGAAGTGGGCACCTGCTCAGCCAGGTCCACCTATGGGGGACAGATACATGCCACAAGCTGTCGTGCCTCTCGGAATCCTGGAGTAGTAAGCACTGCCAAAGGCTGGTTTGTGTGTTGAATGGGCCGTTGTAGCAGTTTGATGGCCATAGGATTGTAAGCCAGTTGCCACAGGTGTTGTGGAGCTCCAGATGAGAGGAGGTTTGCAGAGGTTTGCAGGCCTGGGGGTGGACGAGTTGGACCAACCAGCAGGTGGCAGCACAGCAACTTTGGTGGACCTTGAGCTCAGCCTTCACTCTTGCTTCACTCACCTAAGCCCATGCGGCAGTCCAGGCACAGGGAGCATCCCAATTGGCTGTCCCTCTGTGACCTCACAGGGCTCTGTGTCCATACCAGCTGTCCACTCATCAGCCACCTGGTCATAAACAGCCCAGAATGCTATGGCAGCAGCATTCTACAAAAGCCATGGCAATACACAGGCCCCTTTTGGCCTGGTGCAGAAAGCAGGCAGGTGGCTCAAGCTCTGCTTTCTGTGGTCTTCCCCCAATACTCCTCCATTAGCACCACTTTCCCCCTCCTCCCCACACGTCCCCACAGGCCCAAGCAGCGAGAATATCCAGCAGCCGTGGAAGCCAGCTGTCCGTGAGTGTATGGGGCTTGGGTGTCTACCGAGTAGGAGTGTGCCAATATGCTGAAAACGTCGTGAAGCCCAGGCCTTTTGCAACACTGTTACTAGGAAAGTGTTTCTCCCGGGTTGTGGTTTCATTGTTATTCTCTTTAGAGTCTCGTAGGCAGAGGATGGCCATAGCCCTGTGCCACAATGGAGAGTCCTTGAGCCACTCTGGGGACCACATTCGTCTAGGTAGAACAGGGACCCACGAGAATGGTTTGACACCGCGTTGGGGCTGTCCCTTGGATGAAGTGGGCACCTGCTCAGCCAGGTCCACCTATGGGGGACAGATACATGCCACAAGCTGTCGTGCCTCTCGGAATCCTGGAGTAGTAAGCACTGCCAAAGGCTGGTTTGTGTGTTGAATGGGCCGTTGTAGCAGTTTGATGGCCATAGGAATGTAAGCCAGTTGCCACAGGTGTTGTGGAGCTCCAGATGAGAGGAGGTTTGCAGGCCTGGGGGTGGACGAGTTGGACCAACCAGCAGGTGGCAGCACAGCAACTTTGGTGGACCTTGAGCTCAGCCTTCACTCTTGCTTCACTCACCTAAGCCCATGTACCAGTCCAGGCACAGGGAGCATCCCAATTGGCTGTCCCTCTGTGACCTCACAGGGCTCTGTGTCCATACCAGCTGTCCACTCAGCAGCCACCTGGTCATAAACAGCCCAGAATGCTATGGCAGCAGCATTCTAGAAAAGCCATGGCAATACACAGGCCCCTTTTGGCCTGGTGCAGAAAGCAGGCAGGTGGCTCAAGCTCTGCTTTCTGTGGTCTTCCCCCAATACTCCTCTGCTACCACAAAATTCCCACAACTCACACCTTCCCACAGGCCCAAGCAGCGAGAATATCCAGCAGCCGTGGAAGCCAGCTGTCCGTGAGTGTATGGGGCTTGGGTGTCTACCGAGTAGGAGTGTGCCAATATGCTGAAAACGTCGTGAAGCCCAGGCCTTTTGCAACACTGTTACTAGGAAAGTGTTTCTCCCGGGTTGTGGTTTCATTGTTATTCTCTTTAGAGTCTCGTAGGCAGAGGATGGCCATAGCCCTGTGCCACAATGGAGAGTCCTTGAGCCACTCTGGGGACCACATTCGTCTAGGTACAACAGGGACCCACGAGAATGGTTTGACACCGCGTTGGGGCTGTCCCTTGTATGAAGTGGGCACCTGCTCAGCCAGGTCCACCTATGGGGGACAGATACATGCCACAAGCTGTCGTGCCTCTCGGAATCCTGGAGTAGTAAGCACTGCCAAAGGCTGGTTTGTGTGTTGAATGGGCCGTTGTAGCAGTTTGATGGCCATAGGATTGTAAGCCAGTTGCCACAGGTGTTGTGGAGCTCCAGATGAGAGGAGGTTTGCAGGCCTGGGGGTGGACGAGTTGGACCAAGCAGCAGGTGGCAGCACAGCAACTTTGGTGGACCTTGAGCTCAGCCTTCACTCTTGCTTCACTCACCTAAGCCCATGCGGCAGTCCAGGCACAGGGAGCATCCCAATTGGCTGTCCCTCTGTGACCTCACACGGCTCTGTGTCCATACCAGCTGTCCACTCAGCAGCCACCTGGTCATAAACAGCCCAGAATGCTATGGCAGCAGCATTCTACAAAAGCCATGGCAATACACAGGCCCCTTTTGGCCTGGTGCAGAAAGCAGGCAGGTGGCTCAAGCTCTGCTTTCTGTGGTCTTCCCCCAATACTCCTCTGCTACCACAAAATTCCCACAACTCACACCTTCCCACAGGCCCAAGCAGCGAGAATATCCAGCAGCCGTGGAAGCCAGCTGTCCGTGAGTGTATGGGGCTTGGGTGTCTACCGAGTAGGAGTGTGCCAATATGCTGAAAACGTCGTGAAGCCCAGGCCTTTTGCAACACTGTTACTAGGAAAGTGTTTCTCCCGGGTTGTGGTTTCATTGTTATTCTCTTTAGAGTCTCGTAGGCAGAGGATGGCCATAGCCCTGTGCCACAATGGAGAGTCCTTGAGCCACTCTGGGGACCACATTCGTCTAGGTAGAACAGGGACCCACGAGAATGGTTTGACACCGCGTTGGGGCTGTCCCTTGTATGAAGTGGGCACCTGCTCAGCCAGGTCCACCTATGGGGGACAGATACATGCCACAAGCTGTCGTGCCTCTCGGAATCCTGGAGTAGTAAGCACTGCCAAAGGCTGGTTTGTGTGTTGAATGGGCCGTTGTAGCAGTTTGATGGCCATAGGATTGTAAGCCAGTTGCCACAGGTGTTGTGGAGCTCCAGATGAGAGGAGGTTTGCAGGCCTGGGGGTGGACGAGTTGGACCAACCAGCAGGTGGCAGCACAGCAACTTTGGTGGACCTTGAGCTCAGCCTTCACTCTTGCTTCACTCACCTAAGCCCATGCGGCAGTCCAGTCACAGGGAGCATCCCAATTGGCTGTCCCTCTGTGACCTCACAGGGCTCTGTGTCCATACCAGCTGTCCACTCAGCAGCCACCTGGTCATAAACAGCCCAGAATGCTATGGCAGCAGCATTCTACAAAAGCCATGGCAATACACAGGCCCCTTTTGGCCTGGTGCAGAAAGCAGGCAGGTGGCTCAAGCTCTGCTTTCTCTGGTCTTCCCCCAATACTCCTCCACTACCACCACTTTCCCGCTCCCCACACGTTCCCACAGGCCCAAGCAGCGAGAATATCCAGCAGCCGTGGAAGCCAGCTGTCCGTGAGTGTATGGGGCTTGGGTGTCTACCGAGTAGGAGTGTGCCAATATGCTGAAAACGTCGTGAAGCCCAGGCCTTTTGCAACACTGTTACTAGGAAAGTGTTTCTCCCGGGTTGTGGTTTCATTGTTATTCTCTTTAGAGTCTCGTAGGCAGAGGATGGCCATAGCCCTGTGCCACAATGGAGAGTCCTTGAGCCACTCTGGGGACCACATTCGTCTAGGTACAACAGGGACCCACGAGAATGGTTTGACACCGCGTTGGGGCTGTCCCTTGTATGAAGTGGGCACCTGCTCAGCCAGGTCCACCTATGGGGGACAGATACATGCCACAAGCTGTCGTGCCTCTCGGAATCCTGGAGTAGTAAGCACTGCCAAAGGCTGGTTTGTGTGTTGAATGGGCCGTTGTAGCAGTTTGATGGCCATAGGATTGTAAGCCAGTTGCCACAGGTGTTGTGGAGCTCCAGATGAGAGGAGGTTTGCAGGCCTGGGGGTGGATGAGTTGGACCAAGCAGCAGGTGGCAGCACAGCAACTTTGGTGGACCTTGAGCTCAGCCTTCACTCTTGCTTCACTCACCTAAGCCCATGCGGCAGTCCAGGCACAGGGAGCATCCCAATTGGCTGTCCCTCTGTGACCTCACAGGGCTCTGTGTCCATACCAGCTGTCCACTCAGCAGCCACCTGGTCATAAACAGCCCAGAATGCTATGGCAGCAGCATTCTACAAAAGCCATGGCAATACACAGGCCCCTTTTGGCCTGGTGCAGAAAGCAGGCAGGTGGCTCAAGCTCTGCTTTCTCTGGTCTTCCCCCAATACTCCTCTGCTACCACAAAATTCCCACAACTCACACCTTCCCACAGGCCCAAGCAGCGAGAATATCCAGCAGCCGTGGAAGCCAGCTGTCCGTGAATGTATGGGGCTTGGGTGTCTACCGAGTAGGAGTGTGCCAATATGCTGAAAACGTCGTGAAGCCCAGGCCTTTTGCAACACTGTTACTAGGAAAGTGTTTCTCCCGGGTTGTGGTTTCATTGTTATTCTCTTTAGAGTCTCGTAGGCAGAGGATGGCCATAGCCCTGTGCCACAATGGAGAGTCCTTGAGCCACTCTGGGGACCACATTCGTCTAGGTAGAACAGGGACCCACGAGAATGGTTTGACACCGCGTTGGGGCTGTCCCTTGTATGAAGTGGGCACCTGCTCAGCCAGGTCCACCTATGGGGAACCGATACATGCCACAAGCTGTCGTGCCTCTCGGAATCCTGGAGTAGTAAGCACTGCCAAAGGCTGGTTTGTGTGTTGAATGGGCCGTTGTAGCAGTTTGATGGCCATAGGATTGTAAGCCAGTTGCCACAGGTGTTGTGGAGCTCCAGATGAGAGGAGGTTTGCAGGCACTGGGGGTGGACGAGTTGGACCAAGCAGCAGGTGGCAGCACAGCAACTTTGGTGGACCTTGAGCTCAGCCTTCACTCTTGCTTCACTCACCTAAGCCCATGCGGCAGTCCAGGCACAGGGAGCATCCCAATTGGCTGTCCCTCTGTGACCTCACAGGGCTCTGTGTCCATACCAGCTGTCCACTCAGCAGCCACCTGGTCATAAACAGCCCAGAATGCTATGGCAGCAGCATTCTACAAAAGCCATGGCAATACACAGGCCCCTTTTGGCCTGGTGCAGAAAGCAGGCAGGTGGCTCAAGCTCTGCTTTCTGTGGTCTTCCCCCAATACTCCTCCATAGCACCACTTTCCCCCACTCCCACACGTCCCACAGGCCCAAGCAGCGAGAATATCCAGCAGCCGTGGAAGCCAGCTGTCCGTGAGTGTATGGGGCTTGGGTGTCTACCGAGTAGGAGTGTGCCAATATGCTGAAAACGTCGTGAAGCCCAGGCCTTTTGCAACACTGTTACTAGGAAAGTGTTTCTCCCGGGTTGTGGTTTCATTGTTATTCTCTTTAGAGTCTCGTAGGCAGAGGATGGCCATAGCCCTGTGCCACAATGGAGAGTCCTTGAGCCACTCTGGGGACCACATTCGTCTAGGTAGAACAGGGACCCACGAGAATGGTTTGACACCGCGTTGGGGCTGTCCCTTGTATGAAGTGGGCAACCTGCTAAAATAGGTCCACCTATGGGGGACAGATACATGCCACAAGCTGTCGTGCCTCTCGGAATCCTGGAGTAGTAAGCACTGCCAAAGGCTGGTTTGTGTGTTGATTGGGCCGTTGTAGCAGTTTGTTGGCCATAGGATTGTAAGCCAGTTGCCACAGGTGTTGTGGAGCTCCAGATGAGAGGAGGTTTGCAGGCCTGGGGGTGGACGAGTTGGACCAAGCAGCAGGTGGCAGCACAGCAACTTTGGTGGACCTTGAGCTCAGCCTTCACTCTTGCTTCACTCACCTAAGCCCATGCGGCAGTCCAGGCACAGGGAGCATCCCAATTGGCTGTCCCTCTGTGACCTCACAGGGCTCTGTGTCCATACCAGCTGTCCACTCAGCAGCCACCTGGTCATAAACAGCCCAGAATGCTATGGCAGCAGCATTCTACAAAAGCCATGGCAATACACAGGCCCCTTTTGGCCTGGTGCAGAAAGCAGGCAGGTGGCTCAAGCTCTGCTTTCTCTGGTCTTCCCCAATACTCCTCTGCTACCAAAAATTCCCACAACTCACACCTTCCCACAGGCCCAAGCAGCGAGAATATCCAGCAGCCGTGGAAGACAGCTGTCCGTGAGTGTATGGGGCTTGGGTGTCTACCGAGTAGGAGTGTGCCAATATGCTGAAAACGTCGTGAAGCCCAGGCCTTTTGCAACACTGTTACTAGGAAAGTGTTTCTCCCGGGTTGTGGTTTCATTGTTATTCTCTTTAGAGTCTCGTAGGCAGAGGATGGCCATAGCCCTGTGCCACAATGGAGAGTCCTTGAGCCACTCTGGGGACCACATTCGTCTAGGTAGAACAGGGACCCACGAGAATGGTTTGACACCGCGTTGGGGCTGTCCCTTGGATGAAGTGGGCACCTGCTCAGCCAGGTCCACCTATGGGGGACAGATACATGCCACAAGCTGTCGTGCCTCTCGGAATCCTGGAGTAGTAAGCACTGCCAAAGGCTGGTTTGTGTGTTGAATGGGCCGTTGTAGCAGTTTGATGGCCATAGGATTGTAAGCCAGTTGCCACAGGTGTTGTGGAGCTCCAGATGAGAGGAGGTTTGCAGGCCTGGGGGTGGACGAGTTGGACCAAGCAGCAGGTGGCAGCACAGCAACTTTGGTGGACCTTGAGCTCAGCCTTCACTCTTGCTTCACTCACCTAAGCCCATGCGGCAGTCCAGGCACAGGGAGCATCCCAATTGGCTGTCCCTCTGTGACCTCACAGGGCTCTGTGTCCATACCAGCTGTCCACTCAGCAGCCACCTGGTCATAAACAGCCCAGAATGCTATGGCAGCAGCATTCTACAAAAGCCATGGCAATACACAGGCCCCTTTTGGCCTGGTGCAGAAAGCAGGCAGGTGGCTCAAGCTCTGCTTTCTCTGGTCTTCCCCAATACTCCTCCACTACCACCACCTTCCCCCTCCCACACGTCCCACAGGCCCAAGCAGCGAGAATATCCAGCAGCCGTGGAAGCCAGCTGTCCGTGAGTGTATGGGGCTTGGGTGTCTACCGAGTAGGAGTGTGCCAATATGCTGAAAACGTCGTGAAGCCCAGGCCTTTTGCAACACTGTTACTAGGAAAGTGTTTCTCCCGGGTTGTGGTTTCATTGTTATTCTCTTTAGAGTCTCGTAGGCAGAGGATGGCCATAGCCCTGTGCCACAATGGAGAGTCCTTGAGCCACTCTGGGGACCACATTCGTCTAGGTAGAACAGGGACCCACGAGAATGGTTTGACACCGCGTTGGGGCTGTCCCTTGTATGAAGTGGGCAACCTGCTCAACCAGGTCCACCTATGGGGACAGATACATGCCACAAGCTGTCGTGCCTCTCAGAATCCTGGAGTAGTAAGCACTGCCAAAGGCTGGTTTGTGTGTTGAATGGGCCGTTGTAGCAGTTTGATGGCCATAGGATTGTAAGCCAGTTGCCACAGGTGTTGTGGAGCTCCAGATGAGAGGAGGTTTGCAGGCCTGGGGGTGGACGAGTTGGACCAAGCAGCAGGTGGCAGCACAGCAACTTTGGTGGACCTTGAGCTCAGCCTTCACTCTTGCTTCACTCACCTAAGCCCATGCGGCAGTCCAGGCACAGGGAGCATCCCAATTGGCTGTCCCTCTGTGACCTCACAGGGCTCTGTGTCCATACCAGCTGTCCACTCATCAGCCACCTGGTCATAAACAGCCCAGAATGCTATGGCAGCAGCATTCTACAAAAGCCATGGCAATACACAGGCCCCTTTTGGCCTGGTGCAGAAAGCAGGCAGGTGGCTCAAGCTCTGCTTTCTCTGGTCTTCCCCCAATACTCCTCTGCTACCACAAAATTCCCACAACTCACACCTTCCCACAGGCCCAAGCAGCGAGAATATCCAGCAGCCGTGGAAGCCAGCTGTCCGTGAGTGTATGGGGCTTGGGTGTGTACCGAGTAGGAGTGTGCCAATATGCTGAAAACGTCGTGAAGCCCAGGCCTTTTGCAACACTGTTACTAGGAAAGTGTTTCTCCCGGGTTGTGGTTTCATTGTTATTCTCTTTAGAGTCTCGTAGGCAGAGGATGGCCATAGCCCTGTGCCACAATGGAGAGTCCTTGAGCCACTCTGGGGACCACATTCGTCTAGGTAGAACAGGGACCCACGAGAATGGTTTGACACCGCGTTGGGGCTGTCCCTTGGATGAAGTGGGCACCTGCTCAGCCAGGTCCACCTATGGGGGACAGATACATGCCACAAGCTGTCGTGCCTCTCGGAATCCTGGAGTAGTAAGCACTGCCAAAGGCTGGTTTGTGTGTTGAATGGGCCGTTGTAGCAGTTTGATGGCCATAGGATTGTAAGCCAGTTGCCACAGGTGTTGTGGAGCTCCAGATGAGAGGAGGTTTGCAGGCCTGGGGGTGGACGAGTTGGACCAAGCAGCAGGTGGCAGCACAGCAACTTTGGTGGACCTTGAGCTCAGCCTTCACTCTTGCTTCACTCACCTAAGCCCATGCGGCAGTCCAGGCACAGGGAGCATCCCAATTGGCTGTCCCTCTGTGACCTCACAGGGCTCTGTGTCCATACCAGCTGTCCACTCAGCAGCCACCTGGTCATAAACAGCCCAGAATGCTATGGCAGCAGCATTCTACAAAAGCCATGGCAATACACAGGCCCCTTTTGGCCTGGTGCAGAAAGCAGGCAGGTGGCTCAAGCTCTGCTTTCTCTGGTCTTCCCCCAATACTCCTCTGCTACCACAAAATTCCCACAACTCACACCTTCCCACAGGCCCAAGCAGCGAGAATATCCAGCAGCCGTGGAAGCCAGCTGTCCGTGAGTGTATGGGGCTTGGGTGTCTACCGAGTAGGAGTGTGCCAATATGCTGAAAACGTCGTGAAGCCCAGGCCTTTTGCAACACTGTTACTAGGAAAGTGTTTCTCCCGGGTTGTGGTTTCATTGTTATTCTCTTTAGAGTCTCGTAGGCAGAGGATGGCCATAGCCCTGTGCCACAATGGAGAGTCCTTGAGCCACTCTGGGGACCACATTCGTCTAGGTACAACAGGGACCCACGAGAATGGTTTGACACCGCGTTGGGGCTGTCCCTTGTATGAAGTGGGCAACCTGCTCAGCCAGGTCCACCTATGGGGGACAGATACATGCCACAAGCTGTCGTGCCTCTCGGAATCCTGGAGTAGTAAGCACTGCCAAAGGCTGGTTTGTGTGTTGAATGGGCCGTTGTAGCAGTTTGATGGCCATAGGATTGTAAGCCAGTTGCCACAGGTGTTGTGGAGCTCCAGATGAGAGGAGGTTTGCAGGCCTGGGGGTGGACGAGTTGGACCAAGCAGCAGGTGGCAGCACAGCAACTTTGGTGGACCTTGAGCTCAGCCTTCACTCTTGCTTCACTCACCTAAGCCCATGCGGCAGTCCAGGCACAGGGAGCATCCCAATTGGCTGTCCCTCTGTGACCTCACAGGGCTCTGTGTCCATACCAGCTGTCCACTCAGCAGCCACCTGGTCATAAACAGCCCAGAATGCTATGGCAGCAGCATTCTACAAAAGCCATGGCAATACACAGGCCCCTTTTGGCCTGGTGCAGAAAGCAGGCAGGTGGCTCAAGCTCTGCTTTCTCTGGTCTTCCCCCAATACTCCTCTGCTACCACAAAATTCCCACAACTCACACCTTCCCACAGGCCCAAGCAGCGAGAATATCCAGCAGCCGTGGAAGCCAGCTGTCCGTGAGTGTATGGGGCTTGGGTGTGTACCGAGTAGGAGTGTGCCAATATGCTGAAAACGTCGTGAAGCCCAGGCCTTTTGCAACACTGTTACTAGGAAAGTGTTTCTCCCGGGTTGTGGTTTCATTGTTATTCTCTTTAGAGTCTCGTAGGCAGAGGATGGCCATAGCCCTGTGCCACAATGGAGAGTCCTTGAGCCACTCTGGGGACCACATTCGTCTAGGTAGAACAGGGACCCACGAGAATGGTTTGACACCGCGTTGGGGCTGTCCCTTGTATGAAGTGGGCACCTGCTCAGCCAGGTCCAACTATGGGGGACAGATACATGCCACAAGCTGTCGTGCCTCTCGGAATCCTGGAGTAGTAAGCACTGCCAAAGGCTGGTTTGTGTGTTGAATGGGCCGTTGTAGCAGTTTGATGGCCATAGGATTGTAAGCCAGTTGCCACAGGTGTTGTGGAGCTCCAGATGAGAGGAGGTTTGCAGGCCTGGGGGTGGACGAGTTGGACCAAGCAGCAGGTGGCAGCACAGCAACTTTGGTGGACCTTGAGCTCAGCCTTCACTCTTGCTTCACTCACCTAAGCCCATGCGGCAGTCCAGGCACAGGGAGCATCCCAATTGGCTGTCCCTCTGTGACCTCACACGGCTCTGTGTCCATACCAGCTGTCCACTCAGCAGCCACCTGGTCATAAACAGCCCAGAATGCTATGGCAGCAGCATTCTACAAAAGCCATGGCAATACACAGGCCCCTTTTGGCCTGGTGCAGAAAGCAGGCAGGTGGCTCAAGCTCTGCTTTCTCTGGTCTTCCCCCAATACTCCTCTGCTACCACAAAATTCCCACAACTCACACCTTCCCACAGGCCCAAGCAGCGAGAATATCCAGCAGCCGTGGAAGCCAGCTGTCCGTGAGTGTATGGGGCTTGGGTGTGTACCGAGTAGGAGTGTGCCAATATGCTGAAAACGTCGTGAAGCCCAGGCCTTTTGCAACACTGTTACTAGGAAAGTGTTTCTCCCGGGTTGTGGTTTCATTGTTATTCTCTTTAGAGTCTCGTAGGCAGAGGATGGCCATAGCCCTGTGCCACAATGGAGAGTCCTTGAGCCACTCTGGGGACCACATTCGTCTAGGTAGAACAGGGACCCACGAGAATGGTTTGACACCGCGTTGGGGCTGTCCCTTGTATGAAGTGGGCACCTGCTCAGCCAGGTCCAACTATGGGGGACAGATACATGCCACAAGCTGTCGTGCCTCTCGGAATCCTGGAGTAGTAAGCACTGCCAAAGGCTGGTTTGTGTGTTGAATGGGCCGTTGTAGCAGTTTGATGGCCATAGGATTGTAAGCCAGTTGCCACAGGTGTTGTGGAGCTCCAGATGAGAGGAGGTTTGCAGGCCTGGGGGTGGACGAGTTGGACCAACCAGCAGGTGGCAGCACAGCAACTTTGGTGGACCTTGAGCTCAGCCTTCACTCTTGCTTCACTCACCTAAGCCCATGCGGCAGTCCAGGCACAGGGAGCATCCCAATTGGCTGTCCCTCTGTGACCTCACAGGGCTCTGTGTCCATACCAGCTGTCCACTCAGCAGCCACCTGGTCATAAACAGCCCAGAATGCTATGGCAGCAGCATTCTACAAAAGCCATGGCAATACACAGGCCCCTTTTGGCCTGGTGCAGAAAGCAGGCAGGTGGCTCAAGCTCTGCTTTCTGTGGACTTCCCTCAATACTCCTCCGCTACCACGTCCTTCCCCTCCCCACACGTTCCCACAGGCCCAAGCAGCGAGAATATCCAGCAGCCGTGGAAGCCAGCTGTCCGTGAGTGTATGGGGCTTGGGTGTCTACCGAGTAGGAGTGTGCCAATATGCTGAAAACGTCGTGAAGCCCAGGCCTTTTGCAACACTGTTACTAGGAAAGTGTTTCTCCCGGGTTGTGGTTTCATTGTTATTCTCTTTAGAGTCTCGTAGGCAGAGGATGGCCATAGCCCTGTGCCACAATGGAGAGTCCTTGAGCCACTCTGGGGACCACATTCGTCTAGGTAGAACAGGGACCCACGAGAATGGTTTGACACCGCGTTGGGGCTGTCCCTTGTATGAAGTGGGCAACCTGCTCAGCCAGGTCCACCTATGGGGACAGATACATGCCACAAGCTGTCGTGCCTCTCGGAATCCTGGAGTAGTAAGCACTGCCAAAGGCTGGTTTGTGTGTTGAATGGGCCGTTGTAGCAGTTTGATGGCCATAGGATTGTAAGCCAGTTGCCACAGGTGTTGTGGAGCTCCAGATGAGAGGAGGTTTGCAGGCCTGGGGGTGGACGAGTTGGACCAACCAGCAGGTGGCAGCACAGCAACTTTGGTGGACCTTGAGCTCAGCCTTCACTCTTGCTTCACTCACCTAAGCCCATGCGGCAGTCCAGGCACAGGGAGCATCCCAATTGGCTGTCCCTCTGTGACCTCACAGGGCTCTGTGTCCATACCAGCTGTCCACTCATCAGGCACCTGGTCATAAACAGCCCAGAATGCTATGGCAGCAGCATTCTACAAAAGCCATGGCAATACACAGGCCCCTTTTGGCCTGGTGCAGAAAGCAGGCAGGTGGCTCAAGCTCTGCTTTCTCTGGTCTTCCCACAATACTCCTCTGCTACCACAAAATTCCCACAACTCACACCTTCCCACAGGCCCAAGCAGCGAGAATATCCAGCAGCCGTGGAAGCCAGCTGTCCGTGAGTGTATGGGGCTTGGGTGTCTACCGAGTAGGAGTGTGCCAATATGCTGAAAACGTCGTGAAGCCCAGGCCTTTTGCAACACTGTTACTAGGAAAGTGTTTCTCCCGGGTTGTGGTTTCATTGTTATTCTCTTTAGAGTCTCGTAGGCAGAGGATGGCCATAGCCCTGTGCCACAATGGAGAGTCCTTGAGCCACTCTGGGGACCACATTCATCTAGGTACAACAGGGACCCACGAGAATGGTTTGACACCGCGTTGGGGCTGTCCCTTGTATGAAGTGGGCACCTGCTCAGCCAGGTCCACCTATGGGGGACAGATACATGCCACAAGCTGTCGTGCCTCTCGGAATCCTGGAGTAGTAAGCACTGCCAAAGGCTGGTTTGTGTGTTGAATGGGCCGTTGTAGCAGTTTGATGGCCATAGGATTGTAAGCCAGTTGCCACAGGTGTTGTGGAGCTCCAGATGAGAGGAGGTTTGCAGGCCTGGGGGTGGACGAGTTGGACCAAGCAGCAGGTGGCAGCACAGCAACTTTGGTGGACCTTGAGCTCAGCCTTCACTCTTGCTTCACTCACCTAAGCCCATGCGGCAGTCCAGGCACAGGGAGCATCCCAATTGGCTGTCCCTCTGTGACCTCACAGGGCTCTGTGTCCATACCAGCTGTCCACTCAGCAGCCACCTGGTCATAAACAGCCCAGAATGCTATGGCAGCAGCATTCTACAAAAGCCATGGCAATACACAGGCCCCTTTTGGCCTGGTGCAGAAAGCAGGCAGGTGGCTCAAGCTCTGCTTTGGTCTTCCCCCAATACTCCTCTGCTACCACAAAATTCCCACAACTCACACCTTCCCACAGGCCCAAGCAGCGAGAATCTCCAGCAGCCGTGGAAGCCAGCTGTCCGTGAGTGTATGGGGCTTGGGTGTCTACCGAGTAGGAGTGTGCCAATATGCTGAAAACGTCGTGAAGCCCAGGCCTTTTGCAACACTGTTACTAGGAAAGTTTTTCTCCCGGGTTATGGGTTCATTGTTATTCTCTTTAGAGTCTCGTAGGCAGAGGATGGCCATAGCCCTGTGCCACAATGGAGAGTCCTTGAGCCACTCTGGGGACCACATTCGTCTAGGTAGAACAGGGACCCACGAGAATGGTTTGACACCGCGTTGGGGCTGTCCCTTGGATGAAGTGGGCACCTGCTCAGCCAGGTCCAACTATGGGGGACAGATACATGCCACAAGCTGTCGTGCCTCTCGGAATCCTGGAGTAGTAAGCACTGCCAAAGGCTGGTTTGTGTGTTGAATGGGCCGTTGTAGCAGTTTGATGGCCATAGGATTGTAAGCCAGTTGCCACAGGTGTTGTGGAGCTCCAGATGAGAGGAGGTTTGCAGGCCTGGGGGTGGACGAGTTGGACCAAGCAGCAGGTGGCAGCACAGCAACTTTGGTGGACCTTGAGCTCAGCCTTCACTCTTGCTTCACTCACCTAAGCCCATGCGGCAGTCCAGGCACAGGGAGCATCCCAATTGGCTGTCCCTCTGTGACCTCACAGGGCTCTGTGTCCATACCAGCTGTCCACTCAGCAGCCACCTGGTCATAAACAGCCCAGAATGCTATGGCAGCAGCATTCTAGAAAAGCCATGGCAATACACAGGCCCCTTTTGGCCTGGTGCAGAAAGCAGGCAGGTGGCTCAAGCTCTGCTTTCTCTGGTCTTCCCCCAATACTCCTCCACTACCACAAAATTCCCACAACTCACACCTTCCCACAGGCCCAAGCAGCGAGAATCTCCAGCAGCCGTGGAAGCCAGCTGTCCGTGAGTGTATGGGGCTTGGGTGTGTACCGAGTAGGAGTGTGCCAATATGCTGAAAACGTTGTGAAGCCCAGGCCTTTTGCAACACTGTTACTAGGAAAGTGTTTCTCCCGGGTTGTGGTTTCATTGTTATTCTCTTTAGAGTCTCGTAGGCAGAGGATGGCCACAGCCCTGTGCCACAATGGAGAGTCCTTGAGCCACTCTGGGGACCACATTCGTCTAGGTAGAACAGGGACCCACGAGAATGGTTTGACACCGCGTTGGGGCTGTCCCTTGTATGAAGTGGGCACCTGCTCAGCCAGGTCCACCTATGGGGGACAGATACATGCCACAAGCTGTCGTGCCTCTCGGAATCCGGAGTAGTAAGCACTGCCAAAGGCTGGTTTGTGTGTTGAATGGGCCGTTGTAGCAGTTTGATGGCCATAGGATTGTAAGCCAGTTGCCACAGGTGTTGTGGAGCTCCAGATGAGAGGAGGTTTGCAGGCCTGGGGGTGGACGAGTTGGACCAACCAGCAGGTGGCAGCACAGCAACTTTGGTGGACCTTGAGCTCAGCCTTCACTCTTGCTTCACTCACCTAAGCCCATGCGGCAGTCCAGGCACAGGGAGCATCCCAATTGGCTGTCCCTCTGTGACCTCACAGGGCTCTGTGTCCATACCAGCTGTCCACTCAGCAGCCACCTGGTCATAAACAGCCCAGAATGCTATGGCAGCAGCATTCTACAAAAGCCATGGCAATACACAGGCCCCTTTTGGCCTGGTGCAGAAAGCAGGCAGGTGGCTCAAGCTCTGCTTTCTCTGGTCTTCCCACAATACTCCTCTGCTACCAGAACTTTCGCCCTCCCCACACGTCCCCACAGGCCCAAGCAGCGAGAATATCCAGCAGCCGTGGAAGCCAGCTGTCCGTGAGTGTATGGGGCTTGGGTGTCTACCGAGTAGGAGTGTGCCAATATGCTGAAAACGTCGTGAAGCCCAGGCCTTTTGCAACACTGTTACTAGGAAAGTGTTTCTCCCAGGTTGTGGTTTCATTGTTATTCTCTTTAGAGTCTCGTAGGCAGAGGATGGCCATAGCCCTGTGCCACAATGGAGAGTCCTTGAGCCACTCTGGGGACCACATTCGTCTAGGTACAACAGGGACCCACGAGAATGGTTTGACACCGCGTTGGGGCTGTCCCTTGTATGAAGTGGGCACCTGCTCAGCCCAGGTCCACCTATGGGGGACAGATACATGCCACAAGCTGTCGTGCCTCTCAGAATCCTGGAGCAGTAAGCACTGCCAAAGGCTGGTTTGTGTGTTGAATGGGCCGTTGTAGCAGTTTGATGGCCATAGGATTGTAAGCCAGTTGCCACAGGTGTTGTGGAGCTCCAGATGAGAGGAGGTTTGCAGGCCTGGGGGTGGACAAGTTGGACCAAGCAGCAGGTGGCAGCACAGCAACTTTGGTGGACCTTGAGCTCAGCCTTCACTCTTGCTTCACTCACCTAAGCCCATGCGGCAGTCCAGGCACAGGGAGCATCCCAATTGGCTGTCCCTCTGTGACCTCACAGGGCTCTGTGTCCATACCAGCTGTCCACTCAGCAGCCACCTGGTCATAAACAGCCCAGAATGCTATGGCAGCAGCATTCTACAAAAGCCATGGCAATACACAGGCCCCTTTTGGCCTGGTGCAGAAAGCAGGCAGGTGGCTCAAGCTCTGCTTTCTCTGGTCTTCCCCCAATACTCCTCTGCTACCACAAAATTCCCACAACTCACACCTTCCCACAGGCCCAAGCAGCGAGAATATCCAGCAGCCGTGGAAGCCAGCTGTCCGTGAGTGTATGGGGCTTGGGTGTCTACCGAGTAGGAGTGTGCCAATATGCTGAAAACGTCGTGAAGCCCAGGCCTTTTGCAACAATGTTACTAGGAAAGTGTTTCTCCCGGGTTGTGGTTTCATTGTTATTCTCTTTAGAGTCTCGTAGGCAGAGGATGGCCATAGCCCTGTGCCACAATGGAGAGTCCTTGAGCCACTCTGGGGACCACATTCGTCTAGGTAGAACAGGGACCCACGAGAATGGTTTGACACCGCGTTGGGGCTGTCCCTTGTATGAAGTGGGCAACCTGCTCAGCCAGGTCCACCTATGGGGACAGATACATGCCACAAGCTGTCGTGCCTCTCGGAATCCTGGAGTAGTAAGCACTGCCAAAGGCTGGTTTGTGTGTTGAATGGGCCGTTGTAGCAGTTTGATGGCCATAGGATTGTAAGCCAGTTGCCACAGGTGTTGTGGAGCTCCAGATGAGAGGAGGTTTGCAGGCCTGGGGGTGGACGAGTTGGACCAAGCAGCAGGTGGCAGCACAGCAACTTTGGTGGACCTTGAGCTCAGCCTTCACTCTTGCTTCACTCACCTAAGCCCATGCGGCAGTCCAGGCACAGGGAGCATCCCAATTGGCTGTCCCTCTGTGACCTCACAGGGCTCTGTGTCCATACCAGCTGTCCACTCAGCAGCCACCTGGTCATAAACAGCCCAGAATGCTATGGCAGCAGCATTCTACAAAAGCCATGGCAATACACAGGCCCCTTTTGGCCTGGTGCAGAAAGCAGGCAGGTGGCTCAAGCTCTGCTTTCTCTGGTCTTCCCCCAATACTCCTCTGCTACCACAAAATTCCCACAACTCACACCTTCCCACAGGCCCAAGCAGCGAGAATCTCCAGCAGCCGTGGAAGCCAGCTGTCCGTGAGTGTATGGGGCTTGGGTGTGTACCGAGTAGGAGTGTGCCAATATGCTGAAAACTTCGTGAAGCCCAGGCCTTTTGCAACACTGTTACTAGGAAAGTGTTTCTCCCGGGTTGTGGTTTCATTGTTATTCTCTTTAGAGTCTCGTAGGCAGAGGATGGCCATAGCCCTGTGCCACAATGGAGAGTCCTTGAGCCACTCTGGGGACCACATTCGTCTAGGTAGAACAGGGACCCACGAGAATGGTTTGACACCGCGTTGGGGCTGTCCCTTGGATGAAGTGGGCACCTGCTCAGCCAGGTCCAACTATGGGGGACAGATACATGCCACAAGCTGTCGTGCCTCTCGGAATCCTGGAGTAGTAAGCACTGCCAAAGGCTGGTTTGTGTGTTGAATGGGCCGTTGTAGCAGTTTGATGGCCATAGGATTGTAAGCCAGTTGCCACAGGTGTTGTGGAGCTCCAGATGAGAGGAGGTTTGCAGGCCTGGGGGTGGACGAGTTGGACCAAGCAGCAGGTGGCAGCACAGCAACTTTGGTGGACCTTGAGCTCAGCCTTCACTCTTGCTTCACTCACCTAAGCCCATGCGGCAGTCCAGGCACAGGGAGCATCCCAATTGGCTGTCCCTCTGTGACCTCACAGGGCTCTGTGTCCATACCAGCTGTCCACTCAGCAGCCACCTGGTCATAAACAGCCCAGAATGCTATGGCAGCAGCATTCTACAAAAGCCATGGCAATACACAGGCCCCTTTTGGCCTGGTGCAGAAAGCAGGCAGGTGGCTCAAGCTCTGCTTTCTCTGGTCTTCCCCCAATACTCCTCTGCTACCACAAAATTCCCACAACTCACACCTTCCCACAGGCCCAAGCAGCGAGAATATCCAGCAGCCGTGGAAGCCAGCTGTCCGTGAGTGTATGGGGCTTGGGTGTCTACCGAGTAGGAGTGTGCCAATATGCTGAAAACGTCATGAAGCCCAGGCCTTTTGCAACACTGTTACTAGGAAAGTGTTTCTCCCGGGTTGTGGTTTCATTGTTATTCTCTTTAGAGTCTCGTAGGCAGAGGATGGCCATAGCCCTGTGCCACAATGGAGAGTCCTTGAGCCACTCTGGGGACCACATTCGTCTAGGTAGAACAGGGACCCACGAGAATGGTTTGACACCGCGTTGGGGCTGTCCCTTGTATGAAGTGGGCACCTGCTCAGCCAGGTCCACCTATGGGGGACAGATACATGCCACAAGCTGTCGTGCCTCTCGGAATCCGGGAGTAGTAAGCACTGCCAAAGGCTGGTTTGTGTGTTGAATGGGCCGTTGTAGCAGTTTGATGGCCATAGGATTGTAAGCCAGTTGCCACAGGTGTTGTGGAGCTCCAGATGAGAGGAGGTTTGCAGGCCTGGGGGTGGACGAGTTGGACCAACCAGCAGGTGGCAGCACAGCAACTTTGGTGGACCTTGAGCTCAGCCTTCACTCTTGCTTCACTCACCTAAGCCCATGCGGCAGTCCAGGCACAGGGAGCATCCCAATTGGCTGTCCCTCTGTGACCTCACAGGGCTCTGTGTCCATACCAGCTGTCCACTCAGCAGCCACCTGGTCATAAACAGCCCAGAATGCTATGGCAGCAGCATTCTACAAAAGCCATGGCAATACACAGGCCCCTTTTGGCCTGGTGCAGAAAGCAGGCAGGTGGCTCAAGCTCTGCTTTCTCTGGACTTCCCACAATACTCCTCTGCTACCAGAACTTTCGCCCTCCCCACACGTCCCCACAGGCCCAAGCAGCGAGAATATCCAGCAGCCGTGGAAGCCAGCTGTCCGTGAGTGTATGGGGCTTGGGTGTCTACCGAGTAGGAGTGTGCCAATATGCTGAAAACGTCGTGAAGCCCAGGCCTTTTGCAACACTGTTACTAGGAAAGTGTTTCTCCCGGGTTGTGGTTTCATTGTTATTCTCTTTAGAGTCTCGTAGGCAGAGGATGGCCATAGCCCTGTGCCACAATGGAGAGTCCTTGAGCCACTCTGGGGACCACATTCGTCTAGGTACAACAGGGACCCACGAGAATGGTTTGACACCGCGTTGGGGCTGTCCCTTGTATGAAGTGGGCAACCTGCTCAGCCAGGTCCACCTATGGGGACAGATACATGCCACAAGCTGTCGTGCCTCTCGGAATCCTGGAGTAGTAAGCACTGCCAAAGGCTGGTTTGTGTGTTGAATGGGCCGTTGTAGCAGTTTGATGGCCATAGGATTGTAAGCCAGTTGCCACAGGTGTTGTGGAGCTCCAGATGAGAGGAGGTTTGCAGGCCTGGGGGTGGACGAGTTGGACCAACCAGCAGGTGGCAGCACAGCAACTTTGGTGGACCTTGAGCTCAGCCTTCACTCTTGCTTCACTCACCTAAGCCCATGCGGCAGTCCAGGCACAGGGAGCATCCCAATTGGCTGTCCCTCTGTGACCTCACAGGGCTCTGTGTCCATACCAGCTGTCCACTCATCAGGCACCTGGTCATAAACAGCCCAGAATGCTATGGCAACAGCATTCTACAAAAGCCATGGCAATACACAGGCCCCTTTTGGCCTGGTGCAGAAAGCAGGCAGGTGGCTCAAGCTCTGCTTTCTCTGGTCTTCCCACAATACTCCTCTGCTACCACAAAATTCCCACAACTCACACCTTCCCACAGGCCCAAGCAGCGAGAATATCCAGCAGCCGTGGAAGCCAGCTGTCCGTGAGTGTATGGGGCTTGGGTGTCTACCGAGTAGGAGTGTGCCAATATGCTGAAAACGTTGTGAAGCCCAGGCCTTTTGCAACACTGTTACTAGGAAAGTGTTTCTCCCGGGTTGTGGTTTCATTGTTATTCTCTTTAGAGTCTCGTAGGCAGAGGATGGCCATAGCCCTGTGCCACAATGGAGAGTCCTTGAGCCACTCTGGGGACCACATTCGTCTAGGTACAACAGGGACCCACGAGAATGGTTTGACACCGCGTTGGGGCTGTCCCTTGTATGAAGTGGGCACCTGCTCAGCCAGGTCCACCTATGGGGGACAGATACATGCCACAAGCTGTCGTGCCTCTCGGAATCCTGGAGTAGTAAGCACTGCCAAAGGCTGGTTTGTGTGTTGAATGGGCCGTTGTAGCAGTTTGATGGCCATAGGATTGTAAGCCAGTTGCCACAGGTGTTGTGGAGCTCCAGATGAGAGGAGGTTTGCAGGCCTGGAGGTGGACGAGTTGGACCAAGCAGCAGGTGGCAGCACAGCAACTTTGGTGGACCTTGAGCTCAGCCTTCACTCTTGCTTCACTCACCTAAGCCCATGCGGCAGTCCAGGCACAGGGAGCATCCCAATTGGCTGTCCCTCTGTGACCTCACAGGGCTCTGTGTCCATACCAGCTGTCCACTCATCAGGCACCTGGTCATAAACAGCCCAGAATGCTATGGCAGCAGCATTCTACAAAAGCCATGGCAATACACCGGCCCCTTTTGGCCTGGTGCAGAAAGCAGGCAGGTGGCTCAAGCTCTGCTTTTTCTGGTCTTCCCCCAATACTCCTCTGCTACCACAAAATTCCCACAACTCACACCTTCCCACAGGCCCAAGCAGCGAGAATCTCCAGCAGCCGTGGAAGCCAGCTGTCCGTGAGTGTATGGGGCTTGGGTGTGTACCGAGTAGGAGTGTGCCAATATGCTGAAAACTTTGTGAAGCCCAGGCCTTTTGCAACACTGTTACTAGGAAAGTTTTTCTCCCGGGTTGTTGTTTCATTGTTATTCTCTTTAGAGTCTCGTAGGCAGAGGATGACCATAGCCCTGTGCCACAATGGAGAGTCCTTGAGCCACTCTGGGGACCACATTCGTCTAGGTAGAACAGGGACCCACGAGAATGGTTTGACACCGCGTTGGGGCTGTCCCTTGGATGAAGTGGGCACCTGCTCAGCCAGGTCCAACTATGGGGGACAGATACATGCCACAAGCTGTCGTGCCTCTCGGAATCCTGGAGTAGTAAGCACTGCCAAAGGCTGGTTTGTGTGTTGAATGGGCCGTTGTAGCAGTTTGATGGCCATAGGATTGTAAGCCAGTTGCCACAGGTGTTGTGGAGCTCCAGATGAGAGGAGGTTTGCAGGCCTGGGGGTGGACGAGTTGGACCAAGCAGCAGGTGGCAGCACAGCAACTTTGGTGGACCTTGAGCTCAGCCTTCACTCTTGCTTCACTCACCTAAGCCCATGCGGCAGTCCAGGCACAGGGAGCATCCCAATTGGCTGTCCCTCTGTGACCTCACAGGGCTCTGTGTCCATACCAGCTGTCCACTCAGCAGCCACCTGGTCATAAACAGCCCAGAATGCTATGGCAGCAGCATTCTACAAAAGCCATGGCAATACACAGGCCCCTTTTGGCCTGGTGCAGAAAGCAGGCAGGTGGCTCAAGCTCTGCTTTTTCTGGTCTTCCCCCAATACTCCTCTGCTACCACAAAATTCCCACAACTCACACCTTCCCACAGGCCCAAGCAGCGATAATCTCCAGCAGCCGTGGAAGCCAGCTGTCCGTGAGTGTATGGGGCTTGGGTGTGTACCGAGTAGGAGTGTGCCAATATGCTGAAAACTTTGTGAAGCCCAGGCCTTTTGCAACACTGTTACTAGGAAAGTTTTTCTCCCGGGTTGTTGTTTCATTGTTATTCTCTTTAGAGTCTCGTAGGCAGAGGATGACCATAGCCCTGTGCCACAATGGAGAGTCCTTGAGCCACTCTGGGGACCACATTCGTCTAGGTAGAACAGGGACCCACGAGAATGGTTTGACACCGCGTTGGGGCTGTCCCTTGGATGAAGTGGGCACCTGCTCAGCCAGGTCCAACTATGGGGGACAGATACATGCCACAAGCTGTCGTGCCTCTCGGAATCCTGGAGTAGTAAGCACTGCCAAAGGCTGGTTTGTGTGTTGAATGGGCCGTTGTAGCAGTTTGATGGCCATAGGATTGTAAGCCAGTTGCCACAGGTGTTGTGGAGCTCCAGATGAGAGGAGGTTTGCAGGCCTGGGGGTGGACGAGTTGGACCAAGCAGCAGGTGGCAGCACAGCAACTTTGGTGGACCTTGAGCTCAGCCTTCACTCTTGCTTCACTCACCTAAGCCCATGCGGCAGTCCATGCACAGGGAGCATCCCAATTGGCTGTCCCTCTGTGACCTCACAGGGCTCTGTGTCCATACCAGCTGTCCACTCAGCAGCCACCTGGTCATAAACAGCCCAGAATGCTATGGCAGCAGCATTCTACAAAAGCCATGGCAATACACCGGCCCCTTTTGGCCTGGTGCAGAAAGCAGGCAGGTGGCTCAAGCTCTGCTTTTTCTGGTCTTCCCCCAATACTCCTCTGCTACCACAAAATTCCCACAACTCACACCTTCCCACAGGCCCAAGCAGCGAGAATCTCCAGTAGCCGTGGAAGCCAGCTGTCCGTGAGTGTATGGGGCTTGGGTGTGTACCGAGTAGGAGTGTGCCAATATGCTGAAAACGTTGTGAAGCCCAGGCCTTTTGCAACACTGTTACTAGGAAAGTGTTTCTCCCGGGTTGTGGTTTCATTGTTATTCTCTTTAGAGTCTCGTAGGCAGAGGATGACCACAGCCCTGTGCCACAATGGAGAGTCCTTGAGCCACTCTGGGGACCACATTCGTCTAGGTAGAACAGGGACCCACGAGAATGGTTTGACACCGCGTTGGGGCTGTCCCTTGTATGAAGTGGGCACCTGCTCAGCCAGGTCCAACTATGGGGGACAGATACATGCCACAAGCTGTCGTGCCTCTCGGAATCCGGGAGTAGTAAGCACTGCCAAAGGCTGGTTTGTGTGTTGAATGGGCCGTTGTAGCAGTTTGATGGCCATAGGATTGTAAGCCAGTTGCCACAGGTGTTGTGGAGCTCCAGATGAGAGGAGGTTTGCAGGCCTGGGGGTGGACGAGTTGGACCAACCAGCAGGTGGCAGCACAGCAACTTTGGTGGACCTTGAGCTCAGCCTTCACTCTTGCTTCACTCACCTAAGCCCATGTACCAGTCCAGGCACAGGGAGCATCCCAATTGGCTGTCCCTCTGTGACCTCACAGGGCTCTGTGTCCATACCAGCTGTCCACTCAGCAGCCACCTGGTCATAAACAGCCCAGAATGCTATGGCAGCAGCATTCTACAAAAGCCATGGCAATACACAGGCCCCTTTTGGCCTGGTGCAGAAAGCAGGCAGGTGGCTCAAGCTCTGCTTTCTCTGGTCTTCCCACAATACTCCTCTGCTACCAGAACTTTCGCCCTCCCCACACGTCCCCACAGGCCCAAGCAGCGAGAATATCCAGCAGCCGTGGAAGCCAGCTGTCCGTCAGTGTATGGGGCTTGGGTGTCTACCGAGTAGGAGTGTGCCAATATGCTGAAAACGTCGTGAAGCCCAGGCCTTTTGCAACACTGTTACTAGGAAAGTGTTTCTCCCAGGTTGTGGTTTCATTGTTATTCTCTTTAGAGTCTCGTAGGCAGAGGATGGCCATAGCCCTGTGCCACAATGGAGAGTCCTTGAGCCACTCTGGGGACCACATTCGTCTAGGTACAACAGGGACCCACGAGAATGGTTTGACACCGCGTTGGGGCTGTCCCTTGTATGAAGTGGGCACCTGCTCAGCGAGGGCCACCTATGGGGGACAGATACATGCCACAAGCTGTCGTGCCTCTCGGAATCCTGGAGAAGTAAGCACTGCCAAAGGCTGGTTTGTGTGTTGAATGGGCCGTTGTAGCAGTTTGATGGCCATAGGATTGTAAGCCAGTTGCCACAGGTGTTGTGGAGCTCCAGATGAGAGGAGGTTTGCAGGCCTGGGGGTGGACAAGTTGGACCAAGCAGCAGGTGGCAGCACAGCAACTTTGGTGGACCTTGAGCTCAGCCTTCACTCTTGCTTCACTCACCTAAGCCCATGCGGCAGTCCAGGCACAGGGAGCATCCCAATTGGCTGTCCCTCTGTGACCTCACAGGGCTCTGTGTCCATACCAGCTGTCCACTCAGCAGCCACCTGGTCATAAACAGCCCAGAATGCTATGGCAGCAGCATTCTACAAAAGCCATGGCAATACACAGGCCCCTTTTGGCCTGGTGCAGAAAGCAGGCAGGTGGCTCAAGCTCTGCTTTCTCTGGTCTTCCCCCAATACTCCTCCACTACCACAAAATTCCCACAACTCACACGTTCCCACAGGCCCAAGCAGCGAGAATATCCAGCAGCCGTGGAAGCCAGCTGTCCGTGAGTGTATGGGGCTTGGGTGTCTACCGAGTAGGAATGTGCCAATATGCTGAAAACGTCGTGAAGCCCAGCCCTTTTGCAACACTGTTACTAGGTGTCCCGTCCAGCAGGACAGTCAACGGGGGTCGCAACCACCTAGGAGAGATTGGGGGACAAGAGACACGAAGAATGGACAGCAAGACAGGATGTCTGATCAAGCTGTCAGTTTATTGATTTTAATTGAGGGTTTTTATACTCTTCAGTAACTAAGGCTCAGGGAGGAAAGGAGAAACTAGGACGCAAGCCATGGTCTCCAGACCGATTGTTCTTGAGCAGTCACCATATCCACAATAATAACCAGCATATCAACAATAGCATAGGTAATCAGTAACAAGATGTCGGCAGGTACAGCATAAATCATATTCTAAAACAGTTGCTACAAACAATTGAAGCTAAGCGTGTGATTAGCTTCATAACTTCTTTCCCAAGCATCTAGCCAGCCAGGGATTTTCCACTGGCCCATAGTTCTATATTCAAAATGGCTTCAGTGTGGCTACAGTACACGGCTCCTGACATCTCCCCCTCTTTTCTATATATCAATGAAAGCGGCGAAAAGAAAAAGGTTCCTTGAGGCAAGATAAGCACTGCCTGTCTTAGGCTCATTCTGAGGGACCCTCAACTCTTACCCGTCTTTGGGCAGCCCTGCCAGTCATCCAGGGCTCCCTGTCTTAGGTTGGCGGGGTATCAGAAAGATGCCCGTCATTGGCTAAATGCTTACCCAGGAAAAGCCATGCCTCATTATATTAGATGAGCCTCTTTGAAGACTGGAGCCGCATGGCACGATGTGGGGTGTCATCACTTGGGGAGCCTGAGCCATTGCAGCAACCATCAAGGTTTTTAAGGCCATAACCTTGCTGCATTTATTGAACATGCAAGCTGCCAGCTTAATGCCATTTAGAATAACTTTCCCCGACATGGGTAGAATTCGGGTCTCATTTACTTTAATTATACTGGTGGCTAATTGACTGGTGAAATTTACTAAGGTGTTAGACCGTTGTCCCCAGAGGTGTTGATTAATTTTTATCACTCTGGCCGAAATATTGTGAACTTATACTGGGGTGATACATATATGATGGTATATTGGGGAGCAGCTGGCTGGTGAGATTCAAGAAGACATACTTAACAATGTACAAGTATTGTTGAAAATACTAACATTCCAGAATCACATAGTGCTAAGATGTTACATGTATACAAAACAGTTTTATCAGGAACCAGAGACCCTAACTGCCTATCATCCCATCTGACTCCTACATTTTCAAACAGAAATGAACCCCAATTGTTTTTAGGGAGAAGGGGCGTTGTCATCCGCTCTTAGCTACTTCCTGCTGAGAAGGGGGCGCCGTTGGGTAACAGCAGCTGTAGGGGGTCCATCTTGTGGTTCCTGATAGAAGGCAGAAGTCATCAGGTGTTTGATGTACATCCTGGCACTTGAAAAGTTTCTCTGTGTTGAAGTCTAAATAGCAAAACATAATAGAGTTATAACTCTTCCCAGCCTAGCATGTTGTGAGTTCAGTTAGCAGTTTGAATATTTGAACATCAGAACTTACATGTAAAAGAATTGTTAGGTTTCAACTTTTGTCAGAGTGAACATTAATTTAAGACTATGGACTAGATTTGTATCTGTCTGAATTAACTTCTTTAAGTCTCAAATTTTGGAACATACCCAATAAGCTCAATGGAACACATGAAACTTCTGAGCTGCATAAAACTGCTAACCTAGATCAATCAGAAGGCACAGTAAGAATGAAAGGATTAGCATACAGCATCAGGATATAAGCCCATCACAGGACAGGTAAATGCAAGCTGACTTCTTAGAGCAAAAGAGTTAAATATTCAAACATAATCAAAACTGAGATGATAAATCTTTATACTAAAATACAGCAAGGTATAGTAATTTACTATGACTCTGAATATACAGCTCCTGCATTGGAAGACAGTGTACACAGTGACTCTAGTGGATTTAACAAATTAGCACTCTTATGTGTGATGTCAGTGATCACCTGAGGTTCCAGACAAATGGTGTTTAGGCTGTGGAAGCCTCTTGAATCCACAACAACCCCATTAGACAAGACCACACACAAAGTGGAAGTTCTCTCCTCCATTGAGAGAAGAGCACAACCGTCCTTGATGGCTGCTTCTTTGCACTGGGGTGTGGACCACTGAGGTCCTTCACAGAGGGACACTCTTAGCAGCAGTGTCCTGGCATTCCACACCTGATATGCTTGTTCTCTTGCTCGCTCTCCTGTCAGACCAGAATGCCTTTTGGGCTGATTCTGAGGCCACTGAGTGTTACTCAAAATTGTCAGTCTATGAGTCTGCTGTAAGAGCTGCTTCCCATGTTAGCATTTTAACATTCTCTGAGATCTGAGTTATCATTAAACACTTACATACATATACCCATATGTTTTGCATTTAACTTATGTGGATTTGGGTTCCCATGGCCAGTCTTCAAACTGTACCCTAGCAGTGAATGCATTTGAAATCATGTTAAACTATTGAGCTGAACAGATCTTGTAGGTCCTGGGAAAACAATAATGGACATGACTCTCTAAGAGCCTAATTATGCATCTATACATTATTTTCAAAAAGGATTTAGCTTAGTAATTCTCATTCATAAACATACACATACATATCAGGTAACACACATAAAACAACAGCTTTTAAGAGCTACTTGAGAATTTTCTTAAGTATGTTAAAATTACCAATTGTTTAGAATTACATTTTGCTCTTAGTAGTCTGAATAAACCTTACCTATAGTTTACAATTAAACTTTAGCTTTAATGGATACAATAGGTCTACTGAAATCCTAGAAAACAAAGTCTCTATGTTTGGCGCTGTGATATGACCTGTAGGATTTTACACACTCTTGTACTTTTTAGACCTAGCCTTTCTGGCAGGATTGTGTCTAGTCGTGGCTCCCCACTGGCAAGGTTTCCCAATGTCTTTTCTGTAATTCTCCCTGTCCCCTCAAATTTTTATTATTTTATTTATTTATTAGAAATCCCAGAACCAGAAGAGTTAAGTCTATTAATTATGCTAAGAGGCCTTAAAGTATTTGATTAAAGATTTCTCATTATAATAACCACCCATTTAATCAGACTGATTCAAACAGCAATAGATCAGAATTTTTTTTTCACTTATAAATGATCACCCAAACATTTTAAACACAGTTTTTTTTTTTTTTTAATCATGAGAATTTAACAAAGACAATATACAGAACCCAAGGGATTACTTAACTGAAAGGCAAAATGTATATTTCCTTAGTCAATCACCAAATATAACCTTAAACACAGGAATTAGTGCATAAAATCATCTCATGACTTTTTCAGAACTTTAACAAATTCAAAAATTGGAACAAGAATAGAGCTTACTGAAGCTGGATAGACAATTGACAAAGTCACCAATTAAATAGAGATTACCTAAAGTTCAATGCTTCAATTTTTTAAGTTTGCAAAATTGGAGATATTTTTATTTTTAGATATTTACTAGCATTTCTATGTATGTACACTTCAAAAAATTTTTTGAACACAGATATCAATTCTAACATCAGCATGTATTAGGTATTAATGTTAAAAACTTAAACAATGTTGTAATAGTATCTTTAAAATTATAGCCAATTATATGTAAAGCTTATAAGATTTATTCCTCAACTTTTCTTAAGACATTTTCTAAATAAAAGCATACTAACTTTTAAATACAATGCTTTAAACAATTTTTAACCATTTCTCCTAATTCATGGAAACATATTTTAGCACAAATTTATTTTAAAACCAGGAAAGAAAAGTTTTTTCAAACAACCTTCTTTTAGCTGATTTGGATTTTTTTTTTTTTTTAAATGAAGGCAGATAAGAATTACCACAACTGGGACAAAGTCAAAGTCCCAAATTCTTCAAAGCGCAGACTCCAAGCATGTTTCTTCCTTGTTTTATGGCTGATGGGCCTGGAGCTTTTCTTTAGCTTCTGTTTTATTGAAGTTAAAAGAGCTGAAAAAACTTCAGTTTGGCTGTTGTCTTGAGAGACTACCTTGGAATTTACTGAAGTTAGTTAATAGGTTTAGTTATTAATAAGATGAAAATAACTTACAGGAGATTTAAAACACTGTTGTTTTTCACAAGGAATCAGACTTCTATTCCATTGTTTTAAAGGCAAACATTCAGAAAATATACACATTATGAGCAGTTTTATTTATGCATCTTTAAAGAATTCATTATTCTCCTGCAAGGCAAAATCTCACATACTTCCTTGTAAATAAGAATGCAAGTAATTTACAATCTGAATCAATTTTATGAATAGGAAACATTTGAACCAATAAGTATAAATATTCATTTACTTTAATAGCATATATGATGCAACAAATTAAACATAATTTTATAATATTGTGAGATTATAATCCAAATTATTTTAATTGACAAGTACATTATTCAGATTTTGTCTCAATCTTTGAGAGTTCCAGGGATCCTACTAGAACCCTCAAATTTATGAGACTATGAAGAATTTAGAGGTCTAAATGAGTTAAACAAAAAGTACCTTTAGCATTTAACTGAACATGTTAAATAGTGTATGTTAGACTTAATCAATGCAGGGACAACACTGTAAGTTGAAGACCAAACAGCAAGAAAATGACACAAGAACATTTCCCCAGTGGAGGTGGGGAGTCTGTTCTGGCCAGGTCCTGTTAAATTTGTTAGACCTCTCTAAAATTATTTACCAGGAGAGAAAAAGGAGGTTAGTCTCGGTCCGTCCCATCTCGTCTGTCAGTCAGTCACACACGCACCCAATTCAGAACAAGAACAACAACTTAACAATTTAAGACAAAGACACAACTGGAGGAAGAGTATTAAAACAAAATTTAGTTTTTGTCCGGACAAAAATAATAGAACACCAACAATATTGACAAAACAAACATAAACACAAACAACCAAACATATCAGAACAGAGACACATAACTATTAAATCATTTGCAACTTCCAACCTCTTCTTTGGAATACTTTAACCTGGAGATATTTTGTAAAACAAGCACACATAATTCATCTCATGCTTTAGGTTAATTTAACAGTGGATTTGGACCACTCTATATCAGATTACTTTTGTTAAATCAAGTTAAAGAACACAATTTTTTTTGTTTTTTGTTTTTTTATATAAACCTTAAATGACTTATATAAAACCTTCCTGGGGATGCCAGGGAAAAATCTGACCAACAAAATCCAAAAAGGTTTTGAGGTCTTTTTTAATCACCCAAATTCCTCGTGTCTTGAATAAGTCTATAAGACTGATAAAACCTTGCAAGAATAGTTCTTGCTGTGATAATGCTTGTCCCATCTTACCTTAACCCCGTAAGATTTGCGCCACGAATTTCCACGAGCACGACTTCCGGCGGGTCAACCGTGAAACTGCTCACTCGGTGTTCTACTCAACACCACTTCGAGAGGCCTCTCCTTTTGCGTGGCGATCTCCCTGTCGGTGGTCTGCACACCAGCCACGTTGGGCGCCAAATTGTCCCGTCCAGCAGGACAGTCAACGGGGGTCGCAACCACCTAGGAGAGATTGGGGGACAAGAGACACGAAGAATGGACAGCAAGACAGGATGTCTGATCAAGCTGTCAGTTTATTGATTTTAATTGAGGGTTTTTATACTCTTCAGTAACTAAGGCTCAGGGAGGAAAGGAGAAACTAGGACGCAAGCCATGGTCTCCAGACCGATTGTTCTTGAGCAGTCACCATATCCACAATAGTAACCAGCATATCAACAATAGCATAGGTAATCAGTAACAAGATGTCGGCAGGTACAGCATAAATCATATTCTAAAACAGTTGCTACAAACAATTGAAGCTAAGCGTGTGATTAGTTTCATAACTTCTTTCCCAAGCATCTAGCCAGCCAGGGATTTTCCACTGGCCCATAGTTCTATATTCAAAATGGCTTCAGTGTGGCTACAGCACACGGCTCCTGACAACTAGGAAAGTGTTTCTCCCTGGTTGTGGTTTCATTGTTATTCTCTTTAGAGTCTCGTAGGCAGAGGATGGCCATAGCCCTGTGCCACAATGGAGAGTCCTTGAGCCACTCTGGGGACCACATTCATCTAGGTACAACAGGGTCCCACGAGAATGGTTTGACACCGCGTTAGGGCTGTCCCTTGTATGAAGTGGGCAACCTGCTCAGCCAGGTCCACCTATGGGGGACAGGTACATGCCACTAGCTGTCGTGCCTCTCAGAATCCTGGAGTAGTAAGCACTGCCAAAGGCTGGTTTGTGTGTTGAATGGGCCGTTGTAGCAGTTTGATGGCCATAGGATTGTAAGCCAGTTGCCACAGGTGTTGTGGAGGTCCAGATGAGAGGATGTTTGCAGGCATGGGGGTGGACGAGTTGGACCAACCAGCAGGTGGCAGCACAGCAACTTTGGTGGACCTTGAGCTCAGCCTTCACTCTTGCTTCACTCACCTAAGCCCATGCGGCAGTCCAGGCACAGGGAGCATCCCAATTGGCTGTCCCTCTGTGACCTCACAGGGCTCTGTGTCCATACCAGCTGTCCACTCAGCAGCCACCTGGTCATAAACAGCCCAGAATGCTATGGCAGCAGCATTCTAGAAAAGCCATGGCAATACACAGGACCCTTTTGGCCTGGTGCAGAAAGCAGGCAGGTGGCTCAAGCTCTGCTTTCTGTGGTCTTACCCCAATACTCCTCTGCCACCACCACCTTCCCCCTCCACACACCTTCCCACAGGCCCAAGCAGCGAGAATATCCAGCAGCCGTGGAAGCCAGCTGTCCGTGAGTGTATGGGGCTTGGGTGTCTACCGAGTAGGAGTGTGCCAATATGCTGAAAACGTCGTGAAGCCCAGGCCTTTTGCAACACTGTTACTAGGAAAGTGTTTCTCCCGGGTTGTGGTTTCATTGTTATTCTCTTTAGAGTCTCGTAGGCAGAGGATGGCCATAGCCCTGTGCCACAATGGAGAGTCCTTGAGCCACTCTGGGGACCACATTCGTCTAGGTACAACAGGGTCCAACGAGAATGGTTTGACACCGCGTTGGGGCTGTCCCTTGTATGAAGTGGGCAACCTGCTCAGCCAGGTCCACCTATGGGGGACAGATACATGCCACAAGCTGTCGTGCCTCTCGGAATCCTGGAGTAGTAAGCACTGCCAAAGGCTGGTTTGTGTGTTGAATGGGCCGTTGTAGCAGTTTGATGGCCATAGGATTGTAAGCCAGTTGCCACAGGTGTTGTGGAGCTCCAGATGAGAGGAGGTTTGCAGGCCTGGGGGTGGACGAGTTGGACCAAGCAGCAGGTGGCAGCACAGCAACTTTGGTGGACCTTGAGCTCAGCCTTCACTCTTGCTTCACTCACCTAAGCCCATGCGGCAGTCCAGGCACAGGGAGCTCCCCAATTGGCTGTCCCTCTGTGACCTCACAGGGCTCTGTGTCCATACCAGCTGTCCACTCAGCAGCCACCTGGTCATAAACAGCCCAGAATGCTATGGCAGCAGCATTCTACAAAAGCCATGGCAATACACAGGCCCCTTTTGGCCTGGTGCAGAAAGCAGGCAGGTGGCTCAAGCTCTGCTTTCTCTGGTCTTCCCCCAATACTCCTCTGCTACCACGTCCTTCCCCCTCCACACACGTTCCCACAGGCCCAAGCAGCGAGAATAGCCAGCAGCCGTGGAAGCCAGCTGTCCGTGAGTGTATGGGGCTTGGGTGTCTACCGGGTAGGAGTGTGCCAATATGCTGAAAACGTCGTGAAGCCCAGGGCTTTTGCAACACTGTTACTAGGAAAGTGTTTCTCCTGGGTTGTGGTTTCATTGTTATTCTCTTTAGAGTCTCGTAGGCAGAGGATGGCCATAGCCCTGTGCCACAATGGAGAGTCCTTGAGCCACTCTGGGGACCACATTCGTCTAGGTACAACAGGGACCCGCGAGAATGGTTTGACACCGCGTTGGGGCTGTCCCTTGGATGAAGTGGGCAACCTGCTCAGCCAGGTCCACCTATGGGGGACAGATACATGCCACAAGCTGTCGTGCCTCTCGGAATCCTGGAGTAGTAAGCACTGCCAAAGGCTGGTTTGTGTGTTGAATGGGCCATTGTAGCAGTTTGATGGCCATGGGATTGTAAGCCAGTTGCCACAGGTGTTGTGGAGCTCCAGATGAGAGGAGGTTTGCAGGCATGGGGGTGGACGAGTTGGACCAAGCAGCAGGTGGCAGCACAGCAACTTTGGTGGACCTTGAGCTCAGCCTTCACTCTTGCTTCACTCACCTAAGCCCATGCGGCAGTCCGGGCACAGGGAGCATCCCAATTGGCTGTCCCTCTGTGACCTCACAGGGCTCTGTGTCCATACCAGCTGTCCACTCAGCAGCCACCTGGTCATAAACAGCCCAGAATGCTATGGCAGCAGCATTCTAGAAAAGCCATGGCAATACACAGGCCCCTTTTGGCCTGGTGCAGAAAGCAGGCAGGTGGCTCAAGCTCTGCTTTCTGTGGTCTTCCCCCAATACTCCTGTGCTACCACAAACTTCCCACAACTCACACCTTCCCACAGGCCCAAGCAGCGAGAATAGCCATCAGCCGTGAAAGCCAGCTGTCCGTGAGTGTATGGGGCTTGGGTGTCTACCGAGTAGGAGTGTGCCAATATGCTGAAAACGTCGTGAAGCCCAGGCCTTTTGCAACACTGTTACTAGGAAAGTGTTTCTACAGGGTTGTGGCTTCATTGTTATTCTCTTTAGAGTCTCGTAGGCAGAGGATGGCCATAGCCCTGTGCCACAATGGAGAGTCCTTGAGCCACTCTGGGGACCACATTCGTCTAGGTACAACAGGGACCCACGAGAATGGTTTGACACCGCGTTGGGGCTGTCCCTTGTATGAAGTGGGCAACCTGCTCAGCCAGGTCCACCTATGGGGGACAGATACATGCCACAAGCTGTCGTGCCTCTCGGAATCCTGGAGTAGTAAGCACTGCCAAAGGCTGGTTTGTGTGTTGAATGGGCCGTTGTAGCAGTTTGATGGCCATAGGATTGTAAGCCAGTTGCCACAGGTGCTGTGGAGCTCCAGATGAGAGGAGGTTTGCAGGCATGGGGGTGGACGAGTTGGACCAACCAGCAGGTGGCAGCACAGCAACTTTGGTGGACCTTGAGCTCAGCCTTCACTCTTGCTTCACTCACCTAAGCCCATGCGGCAGTCCAGGCACAGGGAGCATCCCAATTGGCTGTCCCTCTGTGACCTCACAGGGCTCTGTGTCCATACCAGCTGTCCACTCAGCAGCCACCTGGTCATAAACAGCCCAGAATGCTATGGCAGCAGCATTCTACAAAAGCCATGGCAATACACAGGCCCCTTTTGGCCTGGTGCAGAAAGCAGGCAGGTGGCTCAAGCTCTGCTTTCTGTGGTCTTCCCCCAATACTCCTCTGCCACCACCACCTTCCCCCTCCCCACACTTTCCCACAGGCCCAAGCAGCGAGAATATCCAGCAGCCGTGGAAGCCAGCTGTCCGTGAGTGTATGGGGCTTGGGTGTCTACCGAGTAGGAGTGTGCCAATATGCTGAAAACGTCGTGAAACCCAGGCCTTTTGCAACACTGTTACTAGGAAAGTGTTTCTCCCTGGTTGTGGTTTCATTGTTATTCTCTTTAGAGTCTCGTAGGCAGAGGATGGCCATAGCCCTGTGCCACAATGGAGAGTCCTTGAGCCACTCTGGGGACCACATTCGTCTAGGTAGAACAGGGACCACGAGAATGGTTTGACACCGCGTTGGGGCTGTCCCTTGGATGAAGTGGGCAACCTGCTCAGCCAGGTCCACCTATGGGGGACAGATACATGCCACAAGCTGTCGTGCCTCTCAGAATCCTGGAGTAGTAAGCACTGCCAAAGGCTGGTTTGTGTGTTGAATGGGCCGTTGTAGCAGTTTGATGGCCATGGAATTGTAAGCCAGTTGCCACAGGTGTTGTGGAGCTCTAGATGAGAGGAGGTTTGCAGGCCTGGGGGTGGACGAGTTGGACCAAGCAGCAGGTGGCAGCACAGCAACTTTGGTGGACCTTGAGCTCAGCCTTCACTCTTGCTTCACTCACCTAAGCCCATGCGGCAGTCCAGGCACAGGGAGCATCCCAATTGGCTGTCCCTCTGTGACCTCACAGGGCTCTGTGTCCATACCAGCTGTCCACTCAGCAGCCACCTGGTCATAAACAGCCCAGAATGCTATGGCAGCAGCATTCTACAAAAGCCATGGCAATACACAGGCCCCTTTTGGCCTGGTGCAGAAAGCAGGCAGGTGGCTCAAGCTCTGCTTTCTCTGGTCTTCCCCCAATACTCCTCCAAAACCCCACTTTCCCCCCCAAATCACGTTCCCACAGGCCCAAGCAGCGAGAATAGCCAGCAGCCGTGGAAGCCAGCTGTCCGTGAGTGTATGGGGCTTGGGTGTCTACCGAGTAGGAGTGTGCCAATATGCTGAAAACGTCGTGAAGCCCAGGCCTTTTGCAACACTGTTACTAGGAAAGTGTTTCTCCCGGTTGTGGTTTCATTGTTATTCTCTTTAGAGTCTCGTAGGCAGAGGATGGCCATAGCCCTGTGCCACAATGGAGAGTCCTTGAGCCACTCTGGGGACCACATTCGTCTAGGTACAACAGGGACCCACGAGAATGGTTTGACACCGCGTTGGGGCTGTCCCTTGTATGAAGTGGGCAACCTGCTCAGCCAGGTCCACCTATGGGGGACAGATACATGCCACAAGCTGTCGTGCCTCTCGGAATCCTGGAGTAGTAAGCACTGCCAAAGGCTGGTTTGTGTGTTGAATGGGCCGTTGTAGCAGTTTGATGGCCATAGGATTGTAAGCCAGTTGCCACAGGTGTTGTGGAGCTCCAGATGAGAGGAGGTTTGCAGGCATGGGGGTGGACGAGTTGGACCAACCAGCAGGTGGCAGCACAGCAACTTTGGTGGACCTTGAGCTCAGCCTTCACTCTTGCTTCACTCACTTAAGCCCATGCGGCAGTCCAGGCACAGGGAGCATCCCAATTGGCTGTCCCTCTGTGACCTCACAGGGCTCTGTGTCCATACCAGCTGTCCACTCAGCAGCCACCTGGTCATAAACAGCCCAGAATGCTATGGCAGCAGCATTCTAGAAAAGCCATGGCAATACACAGGCCCCTTTTGGCCTGGTGCAGAAAGCAGGCAGGTGGCTCAAGCTCTGCTTTCTCTGGTCTTCCCCCAATACTCCTCCGCTACCACCACCTTCCCCCTCCACACACTTTCCCACAGGCCCAAGCAGCGAGAATATCCAGCAGCCGTGGAAGCCAGCTGTCCGTGAGTGTATGGGGCTTGGGTGTCTACCGAGTAGGAGTGTGCCAATATGCTGAAAACATCGTGAAGCCCAGGCCTTTTGCAACACTGTTACTAGGAAAGTGTTTCTCCTGGGTTGTGGTTTCATTGTTATTCTCTTTAGAGTCTCGTAGGCAGAGGATGGCCATAGCCCTGTGCCACAATGGAGAGTCCTTGAGCCACTCTGGGGACCACATTCGTCTAGGTACAACAGGGACCCACGAGAATGGTTTGACACCGCGTTGGGGCTGTCCCTTGTATGAAGTGGGCAACCTGCTCAGCCAGGTCCACCTCTGGGGGACAGATACATGCCACAAGCTGTCGTGCCTCTCGGAATCCTGGAGTAGTAAGCACTGCCAAAGGCTGGTTTGTGTGTTGAATGGGCCGTTGTAGCAGTTTGATGGCCATAGGATTGTAAGCCAGTTGCCACAGGTGTTGTGGAGCTCCAGATGAGAGGAGGTTTGCAGGCATGGGGGTGGACGAGTTGGACCAAGCAGCAGGTGGCAGCACAGCAACTTTGGTGGACCTTGAGCTCAGCCTTCACTCTTGCTTCACTCACCTAAGCCCATGCGGCAGTCCAGGCACAGGGAGCATCCCAATTGGCTGTCCCTCTGTGACCTCACAGGGCTCTGTGTCCATACCAGCTGTCCACTCAGCAGCCACCTGGTCATAAACAGCCCAGAATGCTATGGCAGCAGCATTCTAGAAAAGCCATGGCATTACACAGGCCCCTTTTGGCCTGGTGCAGAAAGCAGGCAGGTGGCTCAAGCTCTGCTTTCTGTGTTCTTCCCCCAATGCTCCTGCAATAGCCACCTTCCCCCTCCCCACACGTTCCCACAGGCCCAAGCAGCGAGAATATCCAGCAGCCATGGAAGCCAGCTGTCCGTGAGTGTATGGGGCTTGGGTGTCTACCGAGTAGGAGTGTGCCAATATGCTGAAAACGTCGTGAATCCCAGGCCTTTTGCAACACTGTTACTAGGAAAGTGTTTCTCCCGAGTTGTGGTTTCATTGTTATTCTCTTTAGAGTCTCGTAGGCAGAGGATGGCCATAGCCCTGTGCCACAATGGAGAGTCCTTGAGCCACTCTGGGGACCACATTCGTCTAGGTACAACAGGGACCCACGAGAATGGTTTGACACCGCGTTGGGGCTGTCCCTTGTATGAAGTGGGCAACCTGCTCAGCCAGGTCCACCTATGGGGGACAGATACATGCCACAAGCTGTCGTGCCTCTCGGAATCCTGGAGTAGTAAGCACTGCCAAAGGCTGGTTTGTGTGTTGAATGGGCCGTTGTAGCAGTTTGATGCCCATAGAATTGTAAGCCAGATGCCACAGGTGTTGTGGAGCTCCAGATGAGAGGAGGTTTGCAGGCCTGGGGGTGGACGAGTTGGACCAACCAGCAGGTGGCAGCACAGCAACTTTGGTGGACCTTGAGCTCAGCCTTCACTCTTGCTTCACTCACCTAAGCCCATGCGGCAGTCCAGGCACAGGGAGCATCCCAATTGGCTGTCCCTCTGTGACCTCACAGGGCTCTGTGTCCATACCAGCTGTCCACTCAGCAGCCACCTGGTCATAAACAGCCCAGAATGCTATGGCAGCAGCATTCTACAAAAGCCATGGCAATACACAGGCCCCTTTTGGCCTGGTGCAGAAAGCAGGCAGGTGGCTCAAGCTCTGCTTTCTCTGGTCTTCACCCAATACTCCTCTGCTACCACGTCCTTCCCCCTCCCCACACCTTCCCACAGGCCCAAGCAGCGAGAATATCCAGCAGCCGTGGAAGCCAGCTGTCCGTGAGTGTATGGGGCTTGGGTGTCTACCGAGTAGGAGTGTGCCAATATGCTGAAAACGTCGTGAAGCCCAGGCCTTTTGCAACACTGTTACTAGGAAAGTGTTTCTCCCGGGTTGTGGTTTCATTGTTATTCTCTTTAGAGTCTCGTAGGCAGAGGATGGCCATAGCCCTGTGCCACAATGGAGAGTCCTTGAGCCACTCTGGGGACCACATTCGTCTAGGTACAACAGGGACCCACGAGAATGGTTTGACACCGCGTTGGGGCTGTCCCTTGTATGAAGTGGGCACCTGCTCAGCCAGGTCCACCTATGGGGGACAGATACATGCCACAAGCTGTCGTGCCTCTCGGAATCCTGGAGTAGTAAGCACTGCCAAAGGCTGGTTTGTGTGTTGAATGGGCCGTTGTAGCAGTTTGATGGCCATAGGATTGTAAGCCAGTTGCCACAGGTGTTGTGGAGCTCCAGATGAGAGGAGGTTTGCAGGCCTGGGGGTGGACGAGTTGGACCAACCAGCAGGTGGCAGCACAGCAACTTTGGTGGACCTTGAGCTCAGCCTTCACTCTTGCTTCACTCACCTAAGCCCATGCGGCAGTCCAGGCACAGGGAGCATCCCAATTGGCTGTCCCTCTGTGACCTCACAGGGCTCTGTGTCCATACCAGCTGTCCACTCAGCAGCCACCTGGTCATAAACAGCCCAGAATGCTATGGCAGCAGCATTCTACAAAAGCCATGGCAATACACAGGCCCCTTTTGGCCTGGTGCAGAAAGCAGGCAGGTGGCTCAAGCTCTGCTTTCTGTGGTCTTCCCCCAATACTCCTCCGCTACCACCACCTTCCCCCTCCACACACGTTCCCACAGGCCCAAGCAGCGAGAATATCCAGCAGCCGTGGAAGCCAGCTGTCCGTGAGTGTATGGGGCTTGGGTGTCTACCGAGTAGGAGTGTGCCAATATGCTGAAAACGTCGTGAAGCCCAGGCCTTTTGCAACACTGTTACTAGGAAAGTGTTTCTCCTGGGTTGTGGTTTCATTGTTATTCTCTTTAGAGTCTCGTAGGCAGAGGATGGCCATAGCCCTGTGCCACAATGGAGAGTCCTTGAGCCACTCTGGGGACCACATTCGTCTAGGTACAACAGGGACCCACGAGAATGGTTTGACACCGCGTTGGGGCTGTCCCTTGTATGAAGTGGGCAACCTGCTCAGCCAGGTCCACCTATGGGGGACAGATACATGCCACAAGCTGTCGTGCCTCTCGGAATCCTGGAGTAGTAAGCACTGCCAAAGGCTGGTTTGTGTGTTGAATGGGCCGTTGTAGCAGTTTGATGGCCATAGGATTGTAAGCCAGTTGCCACAGGTGTTGTGGAGGTCCAGATGAGAGGAGGTTTGCAGGCCTGGGGGTGGACGAGTTGGACCAACCAGCAGGTGGCAGCACAGCAACTTTGGTGGACCTTGAGCTCAGCCTTCACTCTTGCTTCACTCACCTAAGCCCATGCGGCAGTCCAGGCACAGGGAGCATCCCAATTGGCTGTCCCTCTGTGACCTCACAGGGCTCTGTGTCCATACCAGCTGTCCACTCAGCAGGCACCTGGTCATAAACAGCCCAGAATGCTATGGCAGCAGCATTCTACAAAAGCCATGGCAATACACAGGCCCCTTTTGGCCTGGTGCAGAAAGCAGGCAGGTGGCTCAAGCTCTGCTTTCTGTGGTCTTCCCCCAATACTCCTCTGCCACCACCTCCGTCCCCCTCCCCTCACCTTCCCACAGGCCCAAGCAGCGAGAATATCCAGCAGCCGTGGAAGCCAGCTGTCCGTGAGTGTATGGGGCTTGGGTGTCTACCGAGTAGGAGTGTGCCAATATGCTGAAAACGTAGTGAAGCCCAGGCCTTTTGCAACACTGTTACTAGGAAAGTGTTTCTCCCAGGTTGTGGTTTCATTGTTATTCTCTTTAGAGTCTCGTAGGCAGAGGATGGCCATAGCCCTGTGCCACAATGGAGAGTCCTTGAGCCACTCTGGGGACCACATTCGTCTAGGTAGAACAGGGACCCACGAGAATGGTTTGACACCGCGTTGGGGCTGTCCCTTGTATGAAGTGGGCACCTGCTCAGCCAGGTCCACCTATGGGGGACAGATACATGCCACAAGCTGTCGTGCCTCTCGGAATCCTGGAGTAGTAAGCACTGCCAAAGGCTGGTTTGTGTGTTGAATGGGCCGTTGTAGCAGTTTGATGGCCATAGGATTGTAAGCCAGTTGCCACAGGTGTTGTGGAGCTCCAGATGAGAGGAGGTTTGCAGGCCTGGGGGTGGACGAGTTGGACCAACCAGCAGGTGGCAGCACAGCAACTTTGGTGGACCTTGAGCTCAGCCTTCACTCTTGCTTCACTCACCTAAGCCCATGCGGCAGTCCAGGCACAGGGAGCATCCCAATTGGCTGTCCCTCTGTGACCTCACAGGGCTCTGTGTCCATACCAGCTGTCCACTCAGCAGCCACCTGGTCATAAACAGCCCAGAATGCTATGGCAGCAGCATTCTACAAAAGCCATGGCAATACACAGGCCCCTTTTGGCCTGGTGCAGAAAGCAGGCAGGTGGCTCAAGCTCTGCTTTCTCTGGTCTTCCCCCAATACTCCTCCACTACCACCACCTTCCCCCTCCACACACGTTCCCACAGGCCCAAGCAGCGAGAATATCCAGCAGCCGTGGAAGCCAGCTGTCCGTGAGTGTATGGGGCTTGGGTGTCTACCGAGTAGGAGTGTGCCAATATGCTGAAAACGTCGTGAAGCCCAGGGCTTTTGCAACACTGTTACTAGGAAAGTGTTTCTCCCGGGTTGTGGTTTCATTGTTATTCTCTTTAGAGTCTCGTAGGCAGAGGATGGCCATAGCCCTGTGCCACAATGGAGAGTCCTTGAGCCACTCTGGGGACCACATTCGTCTAGGTACAACAGGGACCCACGAGAATGGTTTGACACCGCGTTGGGGCTGTCCCTTGTATGAAGTGGGCACCTGCTCAGCCAGGTCCACCTATGGGGGACAGATACATGCCACAAGCTGTCGTGCCTCTCGGAATCCTGGAGTAGTAAGCACTGCCAAAGGCTGGTTTGTGTGTTGAATGGGCCGTTGTAGCAGTTTGATGGCCATAGGATTGTAAGCCAGTTGCCACAGGTGTTGTGGAGCTCCAGATGAGAGGATGTTTGCAGGCATGGGGGTGGACGAGTTGGACCAACCAGCAGGTGGCAGCACAGCAACTTTGGTGGACCTTGAGCTCAGCCTTCACTCTTGCTTCACTCACCTAAGCCCATGCGGCAGTCCAGGCACAGGGAGCATCCCAATTGGCTGTCCCTCTGTGACCTCACAGGGCTCTGTGTCCATACCAGCTGTCCACTCAGCAGCCACCTGGTCATAAACAGCCCAGAATGCTATGGCAGCAGCATTCTAGAAAAGCCATGGCAATACACAGGCCCCTTTTGGCCTGGTGCAGAAAGCAGGCAGGTGGCTCAAGCTCTGCTTTCTGTGGTCTACCCTCAATACTCCTCTGCCACCACCTCTTTCCCCCTCCCCTCACCTTCCCACAGGCCCAAGCAGCGAGAATATCCAGCAGCCGTGGAAGCCAGCTGTCCGTGAGTGTATGGGGCTTGGGTGTCTACCGAGTAGGAGTGTGCCAATATGCTGAAAACGTCGTGAAGCCCAGGCCTTTTGCAACACTGTTACTAGGAAAGTGTTTCTCCCAGGTTGTGGTTTCATTGTTATTCTCTTTAGAGTCTCGTAGGCAGAGGATGGCCATAGCCCTGTGCCACAATGGAGAGTCCTTGAGCCACTCTGGGGACCACATTCGTCTAGGTACAACAGGGACCCACGAGAATGGTTTGACACCGCGTTGGGGCTGTCCCTTGTGTGAAGTGGGCACCTGCTCAGCCAGGTCCACCTATGGGGGACAGATACATGCCACAAGCTGTCGTGCCTCTCGGAATCCTGGAGTAGCAAGCACTGCCAAAGGCTGGTTTGTGTGTTGAATGGGCCGTTGTAGCAGTTTGATGGCCATAGGATTGTAAGCCAGTTGCCACAGGTGTTGTGGAGCTCCAGATGAGAGGAGGTTTGCAGGCCTGGGGGTGGACGAGTTGGACCAACCAGCAGGTGGCAGCACAGCAACTTTGGTGGACCTTGAGCTCAGCCTTCACTCTTGCTTCACTCACCTAAGCCCATGCGGCAGTCCAGGCACAGGGAGCATCCCAATTGGCTGTCCCTCTGTGACCTCACAGGGCTCTGTGTCCATACCAGCTGTCCACTCAGCAGCCACCTGGTCATAAACAGCCCAGAATGCTATGGCAGCAGCATTCTACAAAAGCCATGGCAATACACAGGCCCCTTTTGGCCTGGTGCAGAAAGCAGGCAGGTGGCTCAAGCTCTGCTTTCTCTGGTCTTCCCTCAATACTCCTCCACTACCACCACTTTCCCCCTCCCCACACGTTCCCACAGGCCCAAGCAGCGAGAATATCCAGCAGCCGTGGAAGCCAGCTGTCCGTGAGTGTATGGGGCTTGGGTGTCTACCGAGTAGGAGTGTGCCAATATGCTGAAAACGTCGTGAAGCCCAGGCCTTTTGCAACACTGTTACTAGGAAAGTGTTTCTCCCCGGTTGTGGTTTCATTGTTATTCTCTTTAGAGTCTCATAGGCAGAGGATGGCCATAGCCCTGTGCCACAATGGAGAGTCCTTGAGCCACTCTGGGGACCACATTCGTCTAGGTAGAACAGGGACCCACGAGAATGGTTTGACACCGCGTTGGGGCTGTCCCTTGTATGAAGTGGGCACCTGCTCAGCCAGGTCCACCTATGGGGGACAGATACATGCCACAAGCTGTCGTGCCTCTCGGAATCCTGGAGTAGTAAGCACTGCCAAAGGCTGGTTTGTGTGTTGAATGGGCCGTTGTAGCAGTTTGATGGCCATAGGATTGTAAGCCAGTTGCCACAGGTGTTGTGGAGGTCCAGATGAGAGGAGGTTTGCAGGCCTGGGGGTGGACGAGTTGGACCAACCAGCAGGTGGCAGCACAGCAACTTTGGTGGACCTTGAGCTCAGCCTTCACTCTTGCTTCACTCACCTAAGCCCATGCGGCAGTCCAGGCACAGGGAGCATCCCAATTGGCTGTCCCTCTGTGACCTCACAGGGCTCTGTGTCCATACCAGCTGTCCACTCAGCAGCCACCTGGTCATAAACAGCCCAGAATGCTATGGCAGCAGCATTCTACAAAAGCCATGGCAATACACAGGCCCCTTTTGGCCTGGTGCAGAAAGCAGGCAGGTGGCTCAAGCTCTGCTTTCTCTGGTCTTCCCTCAATACTCCTCCACTACCACCACTTTACCCTCCCCACACGTCCCCACAGGCCCAAGCAGCGAGAATATCCAGCAGCCGTGGAAGCCAGCTGTCCGTGAGTGTATGGGGCTTGGGTGTCTACCGAGTAGGAGTGTGCCAATATGCTGAAAACGTCGTGAAGCCCAGGCCTTTTGCAACACTGTTACTAGGAAAGTGTTTCTCCCGGGTTGTGGTTTCATTGTTATTCTCTTTAGAGTCTCGTAGGCAGAGGATGGCCAGAGCCCTGTGCCACAATGGAGAGTCCTTGAGCCACTCTGGGGACCACATTCGTCTAGGTAGAACAGGGACCCACGAGAATGGTTTGACACCGCGTTGGGGCTGTCCCTTGGATGAAGTGGGCAACCTGCTCAGCCAGGTCCACCTATGGGGGACAGATACATGCCACAAGCTGTCGTGCCTCTCGGAATCCTGGAGTAGTAAGCACTGCCAAAGGCTGGTTTGTGTGTTGAATGGGCCGTTGTAGCAGTTTGATGCCCATGTGATTGTAAGCCAGTTGCCACAGGTGTTGTGGAGGTCCAGATGAGAGGAGGTTTGCAGGCCTGGGGGTGGACGAGTTGGACCAACCAGCAGGTGGCAGCACAGCAACTTTGGTGGACCTTAAGCTCAGCCTTCACTCTTGCTTCATCACTTAAGCCCATGCGACAGTACAGGCACAGGGAGTATCCCAATTGGCTGTCCCTCTATCACCTTAAGGGCTCTGTGTCTATACCAGCTGTCCACTCAGCAGCCACCTGGTCATAAACAGCCCAGAATGCTATGGCAGCAGCAATCTACAAAAGCCATGGCAATACACAGGCCCCTTTTGGCCTGGTGCAGAAAGCAGGCAGGTGGCTCAAGCTCTGCTTTCTCTGGTCTTCCCTCAATACTCCTCCACTACCACCACTTTCCCCTCCCCACACGTCCCCACAGGCCCAAGCAGCGAGAATATCCAGCAGCCGTGGAAGCCAGCTGTCCGTGAGTGTATGGGGCTTGGGTGTCTACCGAGTAGGAGTGTGCCAATATGCTGAAAACGTCGTGAAGCCCAGGCCTTTTGCAACATTGTTACTAGGAAAGTGTTTCTCCCGGGTTGTGGTTTCATTGTTATTCTCTTTAGAGTCTCGTAGGCAGAGGATGGCCATAGCCTTCCCCCTAATAATCCTCCACTACCACCACTTTCCCCTCCCCACACGTCCCCACAGGCCAATCAGCGAGAATATCCAGCAGCCGTGGAAGCCAGGTGTAAATGAGTGTATGGGGCTTGGGTGTCTAGCGAGTAGAAGTGTGCCAATATGCTGAAAACATCGTGAAGCCCAGGCCTTTTGCAACATCGTGAAGCCCAGGCACTTTGCAACACTGTTACTAGGAAAGTGTTTCTCCCCGGTTGTGGTTTCATGCCACAAGCTGTCGTGCCTCTCGGAATCCTGGAGTAGTAAGCACTTCCAAACGCTAGGCAGGTGGCTCAAGCTCTGCTTTCTCTGGTCTTCCCCCAATACTCCTCTGCTACCACAAAATTCCCACAACTCACACGTTCCCACAGGCCCAAGCAGCGATAATATCCAGCAGCCGTGGAAGCCAGCTGTCCGTGAGTGTATGGGGCTTGGGTGTCTACTGAGTAGGAGTGTGCCAATATGCTGGGGACCACATTCGTCTAGGTACAACAGGGACCCACGAGAATGGTTTGACACCGCGTTGGGGCTGTCCCTTGTATGAAGTGGGCAACCTGCTCAGCCAGGTCCACCTATGGGGGACAGATACATGCACAAGCTGTCGTGCCTCTCGGAATCCTGGGGTAGTAAGCACTGCCAAAGGCTGGTTTGTGTGTTGAATGGGCCGTTGTAGCAGTTTGATGGCCATAGGATTGTAAGCCAGTTGCCACAGGTGTTGTGGAGCTCCAGATGAGAGGAGGTTTGCAGGCCTGGGGGTGGACGAGTTGGACCAACCAGCAGGTGGCAGCACAGCAACTTTGGTGGACCTTGAGCTCAGCCTTCACTCTTGCTTCATCACTTAAACCCATGCGGCAGTACAGGCACAGGGAGTATCCCAATTGGCTGTCCCTCTGTGACCTCACAGGGCTCTGTGTCCATACCAGCTGTCCACTCAGCAGCCACCTGGTCATAAACAGCCCAGAATGCTATGGCAGCAGCATTCTACAAAAGCCATGGCAATACACAGGCCCCTTTTGGCCTGGTGCAGAAAGCAGGCAGGTGGCTCAAGCTCTGCTTTCTCTGGTCTTCCCTCAATACTCCTCCACTACCACCACTTTCCCCCTCCCCACACGTCCCCACAGGCCCAAGCAGCGAGAATATCCAGCAGCCGTGGAAGCCAGCTGTCCGTGAGTGTATGGGGCTTGGGTGTCTACCGAGTAGGAGTGTGCCAATATGCAGAAAACGTCGTGAAGCCCTGGCATTTTGCAACACTGTTACTAGGAAAGTGTTTCTCCCGGGTTGTGGTTTCATTGTTATTCTCTTTAGAGTCTCGTAGGCAGAGGATGACCATAGCACTGTGCCACAATGGAGAGTCCTTGAGCCACTCTGGGGACCACATTCGTCTAGGTAGAACAGGGACCCACGAGAATGGTTTGACACCGCGTTGGGGCTGTCCCTTGGATGAAGTGGGCACCTGCTCAGCCAGGTCCACCTATGGGGGACAGATACATGCCACAAGCTGTCGTGCCTCTCGGAATCCTGGAGTAGTAAGCACTGCCAAAGGCTGGTTTGTGTGTTGAATGGGCCGTTGTAGCAGTTTGATGGCCATAGGATTGTAAGCCAGTTGCCACAGGTGTTGTGGAGGTCCAGATGAGAGGAGGTTTGCAGGCATGGGGGTGGACGAGTTGGACCAACCAGCAGGTGGCAGCACAGCAACTTTGGTGGACCTTGAGCTCAGCCTTCACTCTTGCTTCATCACTTAAGCCCATGCGGCAGTATAGGCACAGGGAGTATCCCAATTGGCTGTCCCTCTGTGACCTCACAGGGCTCTGTGTCCATACCAGCTGTCCACTCAGCAGCCACCTGGTCATAAACAGCCCAGAATGCTATGGCAGCAGCATTCTACAAAAGCCATGGCAATACACAGGCCCCTTTTGGCCTGGTGCAGAAAGCAGGCAGGTGGCTCAAGCTCTGCTTTCTGTGGTCTTCCCTCAATACTCCTCCACTACCACCACTTTCCCCCTCCCCACACATCCCCACAGGCCAAAGCAGCGAGAATAGCCAGCAGCCGTGGAAGCCAGCTGTCCGTGAGTGTATGGGGCTTGGGTGTCTACCGAGTAGGAGTGTGCCAATATGCTGAAAACGTCGTGAAGCCCAGGCCTTTTGCAACACTGTTACTAGGAAAGTGTTTCTCCCCGGTTGTGGTTTCATTGTTATTCTCTTTAGAGTCTCGTAGGCAGAGGATGACCATAGCCCTGTGCCACAATGGAGAGTCCTTGAGCCACTCTGGGGACCACATTCGTCTAGGTAGAACAGGGACCCACGAGAATGGTTTGACACCGCGTTGGGGCTGTCCCTTGTATGAAGTGGGTACCTGCTCAGCCAGGTCCACATATGGGGGACAGATACATGCCACAAGCTGTCGTGCCTCTCGGAATCCTGGAGTAGTAAGCACTGCCAAAGGCTGGTTTGTGTGTTGAATGGGCCGTTGTAGCAGTTTGATGGCCATAGGATTGTAAGCCAGTTGCCACAGGTGTTGTGGAGCTCCAGATGAGAGGAGGTTTGCAGGCCTGGGGGTGGACGAGTTGGACCAACCAGCAGGTGGCAGCACAGCAACTTTGGTGGACCTTGAGCTCAGCCTTCACTCTTGCTTCACTCACCTAAGCCCATGCGGCAGTCCAGGCACAGGGAGCATACCAATTGGCTGTCCCTCTGTGAACTCACAGGGCTCTGTGTCCATACCAGCTGTCCACTCAGCAGCCACCTGGTCATAAACAGCCCAGAATGCTATGGCAGCAGCATTCTAGAAAAGCCATGGCAATACACAGGCCCCTTTTGGCCTGGTGCAGAAAGCAGGCAGGTGGCTCAACCTCTGCTTTCTCTGGTCTTCCCCCAATACTCCTCTGCTACCACGTCCTTCCCCCTCCCCACACGTTCCCACAGGCCCAAGCAGCGAGAATATCTACTAGCCGTGGAAGCCAGCTGTCCGTGAGTGTATGGGGCTTGGGTGTCTACCGAGTAGGAGTGTGCCAATATGCTGAAAACGTCGTGAAGCTCAGGCCTTTTGCAACACTGTTACTAGGAAAGTGTTTCTCCCCGGTTGTGGTTTCATTGTTATTCTCTTTAGAGTCTCGTAGGCAGAGGATGGCCATAGCCCTGTGCCACAATGGAGAGTCCTTGAGCCACTCTGGGGACCACATTCGTCTAGGTAGAACAGGAACCCACGAGAATGGTTTGACACCGCGTTGGGGCTGTCCCTTGGATGAAGTGGGCAACCTGCTCAGCCAGGTCCACCTATGGGGGACAGATACATGGCACAAGCTGTCGTGCCTCTCGGAATCCTGGAGTAGTAAGCACTGCCAAAGGCTGGTTTGTGTGTTGAATGGGCCGTTGTAGCAGTTTGATGGCCATAGGATTGTAAGCCAGTTGCCACAGGTGTTGTGGAGCTCCAGATGAGAGGAGGTTTGCAGGCCTGGGGGTGGACGAGTTGGACCAACCAGCAGGTGGCAGCACAGCAACTTTGGTGGACCTTGAGCTCAGCCTTCACTCTTGCTTCACTCACCAAACCCATGCGGCAGTCCAGGCACAGGTAGTATCCCAATTGGCTGTCCCTCTGTGACCTCACAGGGCTCTGTGTCCATACCAGCTGTCCACTCAGCAGCCACCTGGTCATAAACAGCCCAGAATGCTATGGCAGCAGCATTCTACAAAAGCCATGGCAATACACAGGCCCCTTTTGGCCTGGTGCAGAAAGCAGGCAGGTGGCTCAAGCTCTGCTTTCTCTGGTCTTCCCCCAATACTCCTCTGCTACCACAAAATTCCCACAACTCACACCTTCCCACAGGCCCAAGCAGCGAGAATATCCAGCAGCTGTGGAAGCCAGCTGTCCGTGAGTGTATGGGGCTTGGGTGTCTACCGAGTAGGAGTGTGCCACTATGCTGAAAACGTCATGAAACCCAGGGCTTTTGCAACACTGTTACTAGGAAAGTGTTTCTCCTGGGTTGTGGCTTCATTGTTATTCTCTTTAGAGTCTCGTAGGCAGAGGATGGCCATAGCCCTGTGCCACAATGGAGAGTCCTTGAGCCACTCTGGGGACCACATTCGTCTAGGTAGAACAGGGACCCACGAGAATGGTTTGACACCGCGTTGGGGCTGTCCCTTCGATGAAGTGGGCAACCTGCTCAGCCAGGTCCACCTATGGGGGACAGATACATGCCACAAGCTGTCGTGCCTCTCGGAATCCTGGAGTAGTAAGCACTGCCAAAGGCTGGTTTGTGTGTTGAATGGGCCGTTGTAGCAGTTTGATGGCCATAGGATTGTAAGCCAGTTGCCACAGGTGTTGTGGAGCTCCAGATGAGAGGAGGTTTGCAGGCCTGGGGGTGGACGAGTTGGACCAACAAGCAGGTGGCAGCACAGCAACTTTGGTGGACCTTGAGCTCAGCCTTCACTCTTGCTTCACTCACCTAAGCCCATGCGGCAGTCCAGGTACAGGGAGCATCCCAATTGGCTGTCCCTCTGTGACCTCACAGGGCTCTGTGTCCATACCAGCTGTCCACTCAGCAGCCACCTGGTCATAAACAGCCCAGAATGCTATGGCAGCAGCATTCTACAAAAGCCATGGCAATACACAGGCCCCTTTTGGCCTGGTGCAGAAAGCAGGCAGGTGGCTCAAGCTCTGCTTTCTCTGGTCTTCCCTCAATACTCCTCCACTACCACCACTTTCCCCCTCCCCACACGTCCCCACAGGCCCAAGCAGCGAGAATATCCAGCAGCCGTGGAAGCCAGCTGTCCGTGAGTGTATGGGGCTTGGGTGTCTACCGAGTAGGAGTGTGCCAATATGCTGAAAACGTCGTGAAGCCCAGGCCTTTTGCAACACTGTTACTAGGAAAGTGTTTCTACCAGGTTGTGGCTTCATTGTTATTCTCTTTAGAGTCTCGTAGGCAGAGGATGGCCATAGCCCTGTGCCACAATGGAGAGTCCTTGAGCCACTCTGGGGACCACATTCGTCTAGGTAGAACAGGGACCCACGAGAATGGTTTGACACCGCGTTGGGGCTGTCCCTTGGATGAAGTGGGCAACCTGCTCAGCCAGGTCCACCTATGGGGGACAGATACATGCCACAAGCTGTCGTGCCTCTCGGAATCCTGGAGTAGTAAGCACTGCCAAAGGCTGGTTTGTGTGTTGAATGGGCCGTTGTAGCAGTTTGATGGCCATAGGATTGTAAGCAGTTGCCACAGGTGTTGTGGAGCTCCAGATGAGAGGAGGTTTGCAGGCCTGGGGGTGGACGAGTTGGACCAACCAGCAGGTGGCAGCACAGCAACTTTGGTGGACCTTAAGCTCAGCCTTCACTCTTGCTTCACTCACCTAAGCCCATGCGACAGTACAGGCACAGGGAGTATCCCAATTGGCTGTCCCTCTATCACCTTGAGGGCTCTGTGTCTATACCAGCTGTCCACTCAGCAGCCACCTGGTCATAAACAGCCCAGAATGCTATGGCAGCAGCAATCTACAAAAGCCATGGCAATACACAGGCCCCTTTTGGCCTGGTGCAGAAAGCAGGCAGGTGGCTCAAGCTCTGCTTTCTGTGGTCTTCCCCCAATACTCCTCTGCTACCACAAAATGCCCACAACTCACATGTTCCCACAGGCCCAAGCAGTGAGAATATCCAGCAGCCGTGGAAGCCAGCTGTCTGTGAGTGTATGGGGCTTGGGTGTCTACCGAGTAGGAGTGTGCCAATATGCTGAAAACGTCGTGAAGCCCAGGCCTTTTGCAACACTGTTACTAGGAAAGTGTTTCTCCCGGGTTGTGGTTTCATTGTTATTCTCTTTAGAGTCTCGTAGGCAGAGGATGGCCATAGCCCTGTGACACAATGGAGAGTCGTTGAGCCACTCTGGGGACCACATTCGTCTAGGTAGAACTGGGACCCACGAGAATGGTTTGACACCGCGTTGGGGCTGTCCTTCGTATGAAGTGGGCACCTGCTCAGCCAGGTCCACCTATGGGGGACAGATACATGGCACAAGCTGTCGTGCCTCTCGGAATCCTGGAGTAGTAAGCACTGCCAAAGGCGGGTTTGTGTGTTGAATGGGCCGTTGTAGCAGTTTGATGACCATAGGATTGTAAGCCAGTTGCCACAGGTGTTGTGGAGCTCCAGATGAGAGGAGGTTTGCAGGCCTGGGGGTGGACGAGTTGGACCAAGCAGCAGGTGGCAGCACAGCAACTTTGGTGGACCTTGAGCTCAGCCTTCACTCTTGCTTCACTCACCTAAGCCCATGCGGCAGTCCAGGCACAGGGAGCTCCCCAATTGGCTGTCCCTCTGTGACCTCACAGGGCTCTGTGTCTATACTAGCTGTCCACTCAGCAGCCACCTGGTCATAAACAGCCCAGAATGCTATGGCAGCAGCATTCTAGAAAAGCCATGGCAATACACAGGCCCCTTTTGGCCTGGCGCAGAAAGCAGGCAGGTGGCTCAAGCTCTGCTTTCTGTGGACTTCCCTCAATACTCCTCCACTACCACGTCCTTCCCCTCCACACCTTCGAACAGGCCGAAGCAGCGAGAATATCCAGCAGCCGTGGAAGCCAGCTGTCCGTGAGTGTATGGGACTTTGGTGTCTACCGAGTAGGAGTGTGCCAATATGCTGAAAACGTCGTGAATCCCAGAGACTTTTGCAACACTGCTACTAGGAAAGTGTTTCTCTCGGGTTGTGGCTTAATTGTTATTCTCTTTAGAGTCTCGTAGGCAGAGGATGGCCATAGCCCTGTGCCACAATGGAGAGTCCTTGAGCCACTCTGGGGACCATATTTGTCTAGGAACAACAGGGACCCAAGAGAATGGTTTGACACCGCGTTGGGGCTGTCCCTTGTATGAAGTGGGCAACCTGCTCAGCCAGGTCCACCTACGGTGGACAAATACATGCCACAAGCTGTCGTGCCTCTCGGAATCCTGGAGTAGTAAGCACTGCCAAAGGCTGGTTTGTGTGTTGAATGGGCCATTGTTGCGGTTTGATGCCCATTGATTGAAAGCCAGATGCCACAGGTGTTGTGGAGCTCCAGATGAGAGGAGGTTTGCAGGCATGGGGGTGGACGAGTTGGACCAACCAGAAGGTGGCAGCACAGCAACTTTGGTGGACTTTAAGCTCAGCCTTCACTCTTGCTTCACTCACCTAAGCCCATGCGGCAGTCCAGGCACAGGGAGCATCCCAATTGGCTGTCCCTCTGTGACCTCACAGGGCTCTGTGTCCATACCAGCTGTCCACTCAGCAGCCACCTGGTCATAAACAGCCCAGAATGCTATGGCAGCAGCATTCTACAAAAGCCATGGCAATACACAGGCCACTTTTGGCCTGGTGCAGAAAGCAGGCAGGTGGCTCAAGCTCTGCTTTCTCTGGTCTTCCCCCAATACTCCTCTGCTACCACGTCCTTCCTCTTCCCCACACGTTCCCACAGGCCCAAGCAGCGAGAATATCTAGCAGCCGTGGAAGCCAGCTGTCCGTGAGTGTATGGGGCATGGGTATCTACCGAGTAGGAGTGTGCCAATATGCTGAAAACATCGTGAAGCCCAGGCCTTTTGCAACACTGTTACTAGAAATGTGTTTCTCCCGGGTTGTGGTTTCATTGTTATTCTCTTTAGAGTCTCGTAGGCAGAGGATGGCCATAGCCCTGTGCCACAATGGAGAGTCCTTGAGCCACTCTGGGGACCACATTCGTCTAGGTAGAACAGGGACCCACGAGAATGGTTTGACACCGCGTTGGGGCTGTCCCTTGTATGAAGTGGGCACCCGCTCAGCCAGGTCCACCTATGGGGGACAGATACATGCCACAAGCTGTCGTGCCTCTCGGAATCCTGGAGTAGTAAGCACTGCCAAAGGTTGGTTTGTGTGTTGAGTGGGCCATTGTAGCAGTTTGATGGCCATAGGATTGTAAGCCAGTCGCCACAGGTGTTGTGGAGCTCCAGATGAGAGGAGGTTTGCAGGCATGGGGGTGGACGGGTTGGACCAACCAGAAGGTGGCAGCACAGCAACTTTGGTGTACCTTGAGCTCAGCCTTCACTCTTGCTTCACTCACCTAAGCCCATGCGGCAGTCCAGGCACAGGGAGCATCCCAATTGGCTGTCCCTCTGTGAACTCACAGGGCTCTGTGTCCATACCAGCTGTCCACTCATCAGGCACCTGGTCATAAACAGCCCAGAATGCTATGGCAGCAGCATTCTAGAAAAGCCATGGCAATACACAGGCCCCTTTTGGCCTGGTACAGAAAGCAGGCAGGTGGCTCAAGCTCTGCTTTCTGTGGTCTTCCCCCAATACTCCTCTGCTACCACAAAATTCCCACAACTCACACGTTCCCACAGGCCCAAGCAGCGAGAATATCCAGCAGCCATGGAAGCCAGCTGTCCGTGAGTGTATGGGGCTTGGGTGTCTACCGAGTAGGAGTGTGCCACTTTGCTGAAAACTTCATGAATCCCAGGGCTTTGGCAACACTGTTACTAGGAAAGTGTAGGCCCCGGTCTCCCAAGGGTTAACTCCACAGCTTCCTTGGTTCTCATAGGTGTAACACTAATGGCAATCATGGCCTGATACACTTAGCCCCCGTGGTTTGACTGCAATTTCCCTCCTTCCTGCTTCCCCTTTTTGCACCTCCTTGGGGGAGCTTAGGTGTTGTTTAACCATTGGGAAGATCCTGGGAGGGACCAAGCAGACTATATAAGAGAGTTCGACTTTGAATAAAGACCTCACTTCACAAGAATGAGTCTCAGTGTGTTGTGTGTGTTGTGTGTCTTGTCTGTCTCATAACCCTAGTCCCTCCGCTCGACTCGGGGCTCAGGGTACCTGGCAATGCAGGCATTGCTAACAAATGGAGGTTCCACCGAGATCGAGAAAGAGAGGATACACGACGAAGGGTCGTCCCAGGAGGCTGTCCAGCAGGTAAGTGGGACGTATTGTAAGTCTTTCCTAAACTGGTAGGAAAGGGTGTTTTATTTTGAAATGTAGGTAGGTTTCAGATTTATTTTGAAATATAGTTAATGTTTTAGATTTATTTTGAGGCATAGTTAGGTTTTAGATTTATTTTGAAGTAGAGTTAGGTTTTGGTGTTTAATTTATCCTGCGAAAAGGAATATAAAATGGGTTCAGCCTTCTCCCAGGATAAATTGGACACCGAGCTTGAAGAACTTCTACATAAAATGGGGAATGCTATTGGTCAGAACAGGCTGACCGGAGAGTTAAGCAATTTAAGCAAGGTAGATTCAAAATAAAAGAAAAAAAGAAAAAAAAATGAGTAAGAAAGAAAAAGAAAAAAAAATGAAAGAAAGACACGTGTTCTGCAACTTAATTTAACAAAAATAATCTGATATAAAGTGGTCCACTGTTGAATTAACCTAAAACATGAGAGGAACCTAAGTACTTGTTTTATAAAATAGCTCCAGGTTAAAGTATGTCAAAGAAGTGTTGGAAATCGCAAAGGGTTTAAGAGTTATATGTCTCTGTTCTGATGTGTTTGGTGTTTGTGCATATGTTTAGTCATTATTATTGGTGTTCTGTTATTTTTGTCCGGACAAAAACTAGATTTTGTTTTAATATTCTTTCTCCAGTTCTGTCTTTGTCTTGAGTTGTTAAGTTGTTCCTGTTCAGAACTGGGTGCGTGTGTGACGACTGACAGACAAGATGTGACGAACGATGACCTACCCCCTTTCTCTCTCCTAGTAAATAATTTTAGAGAGGTCTAACAAATTTAACAGGCCCTGGCCAGACCAGATTCCCCACCTCCACTGGGAAAAGTTTGTATGATGTTTTCTTACTGTTTGATCTTCAGCTTACAGTGTTGTCCTGGTATTGATCAAGTCTAACAAGTTAAACTTATTTAGACCTCTAAATTCTTCAGAATTCTAAACCAAGTCTCATGACTTTGAGCGTTCTAGTAGGATCCCTGGAACTCTCAAAGATTGAGACAAAAATTTGAGTAGTGTAATTCTCATTCAAAATAATTTGGATTATCAGATGTTGCCTGATTATAAAATTGGCCTGCCTCCACCGTTAGCTGACTGGAGCATGTGATGCCCAAGAAGGCCTCTTCTCAAGGGGCAGGCCTTGGTGCTCTGCCTGTGACCCGATGAGATGAGGCTGCGCACATGGGGAGTACACGGAGAGCAAGGAGGACCTGCCGACTGTGATTTTGTATTTTTTCAGATCTGCTATAAATTTGGGAATTGTATAGTTGACTTGCAGAATTGACGAACTGTGAGTCCAGGGAAGTGGAGTCCCGGAACTCTTCTGGTTTTGGGATTTCTAGATGGCCCCTAGCAGCCTCAAAGTCAGAAGAATATGTTTCAAAGATTATATCTTTCAGTTGGTAAAGTTAATTGTAAGACAGACAACTGATTCGATCTGTTAAAAAAAAAAAATTGGGGGGCATTGCTAAAATGTAATAGTAAACTTAGGTATGGTTTATGCAGATTATTAAAAGCAGAATGTAATTCTAAACAATTGGTAATTTTAACACACTTAAGAGAATTCTCAAATAGCTGTTACAAAAACAGTTTTGTTTTATAATGTATGGATACATGATTAAGCTCTTGGAGAGGCATGTCTATTTCTGTTTTCTCAGGACCTACAAAGTCTGTTCAGCTGAATGGTTCCGAATGAATTCAAATGGACTTACTACTCAGGATTTCAACAAAGAGCGGTCTCAAGTGCCAGGACATACATCAAACACCTGATGACTTCTGCCTTCCATCAGGAATCACTAGATGGACTGACCCCCAACTGCTGCTGTTACCCAACTGCACCCCCCACTCAGCAGGAAGAAGCTAAGAGCGGATGACGACGCCCCTTTCCCTAAGAACTTTTGGGGTCTCTGGTTCCTGGTAAAACTGTTTGTTGTTTAGCTCTATGAGATTCTTGATTGTTAGTATTTTCAACAATATTTGAACATTGTTAAGATCCAAGTGACCCTCATGTCAAGGAAAATTATTGTAAATGTATTAACTGACAGCATGGATGTTTAAGGAATGGAGTGGAGTCTTAGCCTTGGGACTGATGGTTGGTAGCCATGATTGTAGTACTGTTTACTCTTCTTTGCCACCTATGCAGGCAACAAGCCTGAGAGAGGGTCATCATTTGACAAACTATGATGACTTTAGCTGTGGAAAACCCTAGAGCTCAAGTCCGGTTGAGCATGATGTGTATTGGGCAGCCAGAGATGGGTAAGATCTGGCAGAGCTGATGACCAAAATAAGACAGGGATCCCACGTGCCCCGGGTGGGCTCCCCATGACGGGTAAGGCATCAACTGACTGCTGGACAACCTAAGACAGGTGTCCATTAAAAAACAAAAAGGGGGGACATGTAGGCCCCGGTCTCCCAAGGGTTAACTCCACAGCTTGGCTTGGTTCTCAAAGGTGTAACAGGAAGGGCAATCATGGCCTGATACATTTAGCCCCCGTGGTTTGACTGCAATTTCCCTCCTTCCTGCTTCCCCTTTTTGCATCGCCTTGGGGGAGCTTAGGTGTTGCTTAACCATTGGGAAGATCCGGTGAGGGACCAAGCAGATTATATCAGAGAGTTCGACTTTGAATAAAGACGTCACTTCACAAGAATGAGTCTCAGTGTGTTGTGTGTGTTGTGTGTCTTGTCTGTCTCATAACCCTAGTCCCTCCGCTCGACTCGAGGTTCGGGGTACGTGGCAATGCAGGCGTTGCTAACAGGAAAGTGTTTCTCCCGGGTTGTGGTTTCATTGTTATTCTCTTTAGAGTCTCGTAGGCAGAGGATGACCGTAGCCCTGTGCCACAATGGAGAGTCCTTGAGCCACTCTGGGGACCACATTCGTCTAGGTAGAACAGGCACCCACGAGAATGGTTTGACACCGCGTTGGGGCTGTCACTTGGATGAAGTGGGCACCTGCTCAGCCAGGTCCACCTATGGTGGACAGATACATGCCACAAGCTGTCGTGCCTCTAGGAATCCTGGAGTAGTAAGCACTGCCAAAGGCTGGTTTGTGTGTTGAATGGGCCGTTGTAACAGTTTGATGGCCATAGGATTGTAAGCCAGTTGCCACAGGTGTTGTGGAGCTCCAGATGAGAGGAGGTTTGCAGGGATGTGGGTGGATGAGTTGGACCAAGCAGCAGGTGGCAGCACAGCAACTTTGGTGGACTTTAAGCTCAGCCTTCAATCTTGCTTCACTCACCTAAGCCCATGCGGCAGTCCAGGCACAGGGAGCTCCCCAATTGGCTGTCCCTCTGTGACCTCACAGGGCTCTGTGTCTATACTAGCTGTCCACTCATCAGGCACCTGGTCATAAACAGCCCAGAATGCTATGGCAGCAGCATTCTAGAAAAGCCATGGCAATACACAGGCCCCTTTTGGCCTGGCGCAGAAAGCAGGCAGGTGGCTCAAGCTCTGCTTTCTGTGGACTTCCCTCAATACTCCTCCACTACCACGTCCTTCCCCTCCACACCTTCGAACAGGCCGAAGCAGCGAGAATATCCAGCAGCCGTGGAAGCCAGCTGTCCGTGAGTGTATGGGACTTTGGTGTCTACCGAGTAGGAGTGTGCCAATATGCTGAAAACGTCGTGAATCCCAGAGACTTTTGCAACACTGCTACTAGGAAAGTGTTTCTCTCGGGTTGTGGCTTAATTGTTATTCTCTTTAGAGTCTCGTAGGCAGAGGATGGCCATAGCCCTGTGCCACAATGGAGAGTCCTTGAGCCACTCTGGGGACCATATTTGTCTAGGAACAACAGGGACCCACGAGAATGGTTTGACACCGCGTTGGGGCTGTCCCTTGTATGAAGTGGGCAACCTGCTCAGCCAGGTCCACCTACGGTGGACAAATACATGCCACAAGCTGTCGTGACTCTCGGAATCCTGGAGTAGTAAGCACTGCCAAAGGCTGGTTTGTGTGTTGAATGGGCCATTGTTGCGGTTTGATGCCCATTGATTGAAAGCCAGATGCCACAGGTGTTGTGGAGCTCCAGATGAGAGGAGGTTTGCAGGCATGGGGGTGGACGAGTTGGACCAACCAGAAGGTGGCAGCACAGCAACTTTGGTGGACTTTAAGCTCAGCCTTCACTCTTGCTTCACTCACCTAAGCCCATGCGGCAGTCCAGGCACAGGGAGCATCCCAATTGGCTGTCCCTCTGTGACCTCACAGGGCTCTGTGTCCATACCAGCTGTCCACTCAGCAGCCACCTGGTCATAAACAGCCCAGAATGCTATGGCAGCAGCATTCTAGAAAAGCCATGGCAATACACAGGCCACTTTTGGCCTGGTGCAGAAAGCAGGCAGGTGGCTCAAGCTCTGCTTTCTGTGGTCTTCCCCCAATACTCCTCTGCTACCACGTCCTTCCTCTTCCCCACACGTTCCCACAGGCCCAAGCAGCGAGAATATCTAGCAGCCGTGGAAGCCAGCTGTCCGTGAGTGTATGGGGCATGGGTATCTACCGAGTAGGAGTGTGCCAATATGCTGAAAACATCGTGAAGCCCAGGCCTTTTGCAACACTGTTACTAGAAATGTGTTTCTCCCGGGTTGTGGTTTCATTGTTATTCTCTTTAGAGTCTCGTAGGCAGAGGATGGCCATAGCCCTGTGCCACAATGGAGAGTCCTTGAGCCACTCTGGGGACCACATTCGTCTAGGTAGAACAGGGACCCACGAGAATGGTTTGACACCGCGTTGGGGCTGTCCCTTGTATGAAGTGGGCACCCGCTCAGCCAGGTCCACCTATGGGGGACAGATACATGCCACAAGCTGTCGTGCCTCTCGGAATCCTGGAGTAGTAAGCACTGCCAAAGGTTGGTTTGTGTGTTGAGTGGGCCATTGTAGCAGTTTGATGGCCATAGGATGTAAGCCAGTCGCCACAGGTGTTGTGGAGCTCCAGATGAGAGGAGGTTTGCAGGCATGGGGGTGGACGGGTTGGACCAACCAGAAGGTGGCAGCACAGCAACTTTGGTGTACCTTGAGCTCAGCCTTCACTCTTGCTTCACTCACCTAAGCCCATGCGGCAGTCCAGGCACAGGGAGCATCCCAATTGGCTGTCCCTCTGTGAACTCACAGGGCTCTGTGTCCATACCAGCTGTCCACTCATCAGGCACCTGGTCATAAACAGCCCAGAATGCTATGGCAGCAGCATTCTACAAAAGCCATGGCAATACACAGGCCCCTTTTGGCCTGGTACAGAAAGCAGGCAGGTGGCTCAAGCTCTGCTTTCTGTGGTCTTCCCCCAATACTCCTCTGCTACCACAAAATTCCCACAACTCACACCTTCCCACAGGCCCAAGCAGCGAGAATATCCAGCAGCCGTGGAAGCCAGCTGTCCGTGAGTGTATGGGGCTTGGGTGTCTACCGAGTAGGAGTGTGCCACTTTGCTGAAAACTTCATGAATCCCAGGGCTTTGGCAACACTGTTACTAGGAAAGTGTAGGCCCCGGTCTCCCAAGGGTTAACTCCACAGCTTCCTTGGTTCTCATAGGTGTAACACTAATGGCAATCATGGCCTGATACACTTAGCCCCCGTGGTTTGACTGCAATTTCCCTCCTTCCTGCTTCCCCTTTTTGCACCTCCTTGGGGGAGCTTAGGTGTTGTTTAACCATTGGGAAGATCCTGGGAGGGACCAAGCAGACTATATAAGAGAGTTCGACTTTGAATAAAGACCTCACTTCACAAGAATGAGTCTCAGTGTGTTGTGTGTGTTGTGTGTCTTGTCTGTCTCATAACCCTAGTCCCTCCGCTCGACTCGGGGCTCAGGGTACCTGGCAATGCAGGCATTGCTAACAAATGGAGGTTCCACCGAGATCGAGAAAGAGAGGATACACGACGAAGGGTCGTCCCAGGAGGCTGTCCAGCAGGTAAGTGGGACGTATTGTAAGTCTTTCCTAAACTGGTAGGAAAGGGTGTTTTATTTTGAAATGTAGGTAGGTTTCAGATTTATTTTGAAATATAGTTAATGTTTTAGATTTATTTTGAGGCATAGTTAGGTTTTAGATTTATTTTGAAGTAGAGTTAGGTTTTGGTGTTTAATTTATCCTGCGAAAAGGAATATAAAATGGGTTCAGCCTTCTCCCAGGATAAATTGGACACCGAGCTTGAAGAACTTCTACATAAAATGGGGAATGCTATTGGTCAGAACAGGCTGACCGGAGAGTTAAGCAATTTAAGCAAGGTAGATTCAAAATAAAAGAAAAAAAGAAAAAAAAATGAGTAAGAAAGAAAAAGAAAAAAAAATGAAAGAAAGACACGTGTTCTGCAACTTAATTTAACAAAAATAATCTGATATAAAGTGGTCCACTGTTGAATTAACCTAAAACATGAGAGGAACCTAAGTACTTGTTTTATAAAATAGCTCCAGGTTAAAGTATGTCAAAGAAGTGTTGGAAATCGCAAAGGGTTTAAGAGTTATATGTCTCTGTTCTGATGTGTTTGGTGTTTGTGCATATGTTTAGTCATTATTATTGGTGTTCTGTTATTTTTGTCCGGACAAAAACTAGATTTTGTTTTAATATTCTTTCTCCAGTTCTGTCTTTGTCTTGAGTTGTTAAGTTGTTCCTGTTCAGAACTGGGTGCGTGTGTGACGACTGACAGACAAGATGTGACGAACGATGACCTACCCCCTTTCTCTCTCCTAGTAAATAATTTTAGAGAGGTCTAACAAATTTAACAGGCCCTGGCCAGACCAGATTCCCCACCTCCACTGGGAAAAGTTTGTATGATGTTTTCTTACTGTTTGATCTTCAGCTTACAGTGTTGTCCTGGTATTGATCAAGTCTAACAAGTTAAACTTATTTAGACCTCTAAATTCTTCAGAATTCTAAACCAAGTCTCATGACTTTGAGCGTTCTAGTAGGATCCCTGGAACTCTCAAAGATTGAGACAAAAATTTGAGTAGTGTAATTCTCATTCAAAATAATTTGGATTATCAGATGTTGCCTGATTATAAAATTGGCCTGCCTCCACCGTTAGCTGACTGGAGCATGTGATGCCCAAGAAGGCCTCTTCTCAAGGGGCAGGCCTTGGTGCTCTGCCTGTGACCCGATGAGATGAGGCTGCGCACATGGGGAGTACACGGAGAGCAAGGAGGACCTGCCGACTGTGATTTTGTATTTTTTCAGATCTGCTATAAATTTGGGAATTGTATAGTTGACTTGCAGAATTGACGAACTGTGAGTCCAGGGAAGTGGAGTCCCGGAACTCTTCTGGTTTTGGGATTTCTAGATGGCCCCTAGCAGCCTCAAAGTCAGAAGAATATGTTTCAAAGATTATATCTTTCAGTTGGTAAAGTTAATTGTAAGACAGACAACTGATTCGATCTGTTAAAAAAAAAAAAATTGGGGGGCATTGCTAAAATGTAATAGTAAACTTAGGTATGGTTTATGCAGATTATTAAAAGCAGAATGTAATTCTAAACAATTGGTAATTTTAACACACTTAAGAGAATTCTCAAATAGCTGTTACAAAAACAGTTTTGTTTTATAATGTATGGATACATGATTAAGCTCTTGGAGAGGCATGTCTATTTCTGTTTTCTCAGGACCTACAAAGTCTGTTCAGCTGAATGGTTCCGAATGAATTCAAATGGACTTACTACTCAGGATTTCAACAAAGAGCGGTCTCAAGTGCCAGGACATACATCAAACACCTGATGACTTCTGCCTTCCATCAGGAATCACTAGATGGACTGACCCCCAACTGCTGCTGTTACCCAACTGCACCCCCCACTCAGCAGGAAGAAGCTAAGAGCGGATGACGACGCCCCTTTCCCTAAGAACTTTTGGGGTCTCTGGTTCCTGGTAAAACTGTTTGTTGTTTAGCTCTATGAGATTCTTGATTGTTAGTATTTTCAACAATATTTGAACATTGTTAAGATCCAAGTGACCCTCATGTCAAGGAAAATTATTGTAAATGTATTAACTGACAGCATGGATGTTTAAGGAATGGAGTGGAGTCTTAGCCTTGGGACTGATGGTTGGTAGCCATGATTGTAGTACTGTTTACTCTTCTTTGCCACCTATGCAGGCAACAAGCCTGAGAGAGGGTCATCATTTGACAAACTATGATGACTTTAGCTGTGGAAAACCCTAGAGCTCAAGTCCGGTTGAGCATGATGTGTATTGGGCAGCCAGAGATGGGTAAGATCTGGCAGAGCTGATGACCAAATAAGACAGGGATCCCACGTGCCCCGGGTGGGCTCCCCATGACGGGTAAGGCATCAACTGACTGCTGGACAACCTAAGACAGGTGTCCATTAAAAAACAAAAAGGGGGGACATGTAGGCCCCGGTCTCCCAAGGGTTAACTCCACAGCTTGGCTTGGTTCTCAAAGGTGTAACAGGAAGGGCAATCATGGCCTGATACATTTAGCCCCGTGGTTTGACTGCAATTTCCCTCCTTCCTGCTTCCCCTTTTTGCATCGCCTTGGGGGAGCTTAGGTGTTGCTTAACCATTGGGAAGATCCGGTGAGGGACCAAGCAGATTATATCAGAGAGTTCGACTTTGAATAAAGACGTCACTTCACAAGAATGAGTCTCAGTGTGTTGTGTGTGTTGTGTGTCTTGTCTGTCTCATAACCCTAGTCCCTCCGCTCGACTCGAGGTTCGGGGTACGTGGCAATGCAGGCGTTGCTAACAGGAAAGTGTTTCTCCCGGGTTGTGGTTTCATTGTTATTCTCTTTAGAGTCTCGTAGGCAGAGGATGACCGTAGCCCTGTGCCACAATGGAGAGTCCTTGAGCCACTCTGGGGACCACATTCGTCTAGGTAGAACAGGCACCCACGAGAATGGTTTGACACCGCGTTGGGGCTGTCACTTGGATGAAGTGGGCACCTGCTCAGCCAGGTCCACCTATGGTGGACAGATACATGCCACAAGCTGTCGTGCCTCTAGGAATCCTGGAGTAGTAAGCACTGCCAAAGGCTGGTTTGTGTGTTGAATGGGCCGTTGTAACAGTTTGATGGCCATAGGATTGTAAGCCAGTTGCCACAGGTGTTGTGGAGCTCCAGATGAGAGGAGGTTTGCAGGGATGTGGGTGGATGAGTTGGACCAAGCAGCAGGTGGCAGCACAGCAACTTTGGTGGACTTTAAGCTCAGCCTTCAATCTTGCTTCACTCACCTAATCCCATGCGGCAGTCCAGGTATAGGTAATATCCCAATTGGCTGTCCCTCTGTGACCTCACACATTCTGTGTCCATACCAGCTGTCCACTCAGCAGCCACCTGGTCATAAACAGCCCAGAATGCTATGGCAGCAGCATTCTACAAAAGCCATGGCAATACACAGGCCCATTTTGGCCTGGGGCAGAAAGCAGGCAGGTGGCTTAAGCTCTGCTTTCTCTGGTCTTCCCCCAATACTAATCTGCTACCACAAAATTCCCACAACTCACACCTTCCCACAGGCCCAAGCAGCGAGAATATCCAGCAGCCGTGGATGCCAGCTGTCCGTGAGTGTATGGGGCTTGGGTGTCTACCGAGTAGGAGTGTGCCAATATGCTGAAAACGTCGTGAAGCCCAGGCCTTTTGCAACACTGTTACTAGGAAAGTGTTTCTCCCAGGTTGTGGCTTCATTGTTATTCTCTTTAGAGTCTCGTAGGCAGAGGATGGCCATAGCCCTGTGCCACCCTGGAGAGTCCTTGAGCCACTCTGGGGACCACTTTCGTCTAGGTAGAACAGGAACCCACGAGAATGGTTTGACACCGCGTTGGGGCTGTCCCTTGTATGAAGTGGGCAACCTGCTCAGCCAGGTCCACCTATGGGGGACAGATACATGGCACAAGCTGTCGTGCCTCTCGGAATCCTGGAGTAGTAAGCACTGCCAAAGGCTGGTTTGTGTGTTGAGTGGGCCGTTGTAGCAGTTTGATGCCCATAGGATTGTAAGCCAGTTGCCACAGGTGTTGTGGAGCTCCAGATGAGAGGAGGTTTGCAGGCCTGGGGGTGGACGAGTTGGACCAAGCAGCAGGTGGCAGCACAGCAACTTTGGTGGACCTTGAGCTCAGCCTTCACTCTTGCTTCACTCACCTAAGCCCATGCGGCAGTCCAGGCACAGGGAGCATCCCAATTGGCTGTCCCTCTGTGACCTCACAGGGCTCTGTGTCCATACCAGCTGTCCACTCAGCAGCCACCTGGTCATAAACAGCCCAGAATGCTATGGCAGCAGCATTCTACAAAAGCCATGGCAATACACAGGCCCCTTTTGGCCTGGTGCAGAAAGCAGGCAGGTGGCTCAAGCTCTGCTTTCTCTGGTCTTCCCCCAATACTCCTCCACTACCACCACTTTCCCCATCCCAACACGTCCCTACAGGCCCAAGCAGCGAGAATATCCAGCAGCCGTGGAAGCCAGCTGTCCGTGAGTGTATGGGGCTTGGGTGTCTACCGAGTAGGAGTGTGCCAATATGCTGAAAACGTCGTGAAGCCCAGGCCTTTTGCAACACTGTTACTAGGAAAGTGTTTCTCCCCGGTTGTGGTTTCATTGTTATTCTCTTTAGAGTCTCGTAGGCAGAGGATGGCCATAGCCCTGTGCCACAATGGAGAGTCCTTGAGCCACTCTGGGGACCACATTCATCTAGGTAGAACAGGGACCCACGAGAATGGTTTGACACCGCGTTGGGGCTGTCCCTTGTATGAAGTGGGCACCTGCTCAGCCAGGTCCACCTATGGGGGACAGATACATGCCACAAGCTGTCGTGCCTCTCGGAATCCTGGAGTAGTAAGCACTGCCAAAGGCTGGTTTGTGTGTTGAATGGGCCGTTGTAGCAGTTTGATGACCATAGGATTGTAAGCCAGTTGCCACAGGTGTTGTGGAGCTCCAGATGAGAGGAGGTTTGCAGGCCTGGGGGTGGACGAGTTGGACCAAGCAGCAGGTGGCAGCACAGCAACTTTGGTGGACCTTGAGCTCAGCCTTCACTCTTGCTTCACTCACCTAAGCCCATGCGGCAGTCCAGGCACAGGGAGCATCCCAATTGGCTGTCCCTCTGTGACCTCACAGGGCTCTGTGTCTATACCAGCTGTCCACTCAGCAGCCACCTGGTCATAAACAGCCCAGAATGCTATGGCAGCAGCATTCTAGAAAAGCCATGGCAATACACAGGCCCCTTTTGGCCTGGTGCAGAAAGCAGGCAGGTGGCTCAAGCTCTGCTTTCTGTGGACTTCCCACAATACTCCTCCACTACCACGTCCTTCCCCTCCCCACCTTCGCACAGGCCGAAGCAGCGAGAATATCCAGCAGCCGTGGAAGCCAGCTGTCCGTGAGTGTATGGGACTTTGGTGTCTACCGAGTAGGAGTGTGCCAATATGCTGAAAACGTCGTGAATCCCAGAGACTTTTGCAACACTGCTACTAGGAAAGTGTTTCTCTCGGGTTGTGGCTTAATTGTTATTCTCTTTAGAGTCTCGTAGGCAGAGGATGGCCATAGCCCTGTGCCACAATGGAGAGTCCTTGAGCCACTCTGGGGACCATATTTGTCTAGGAACAACAGGGACCCACGAGAATGGTTTGACACCGCGTTGGGGCTGTCCCTTGTATGAAGTGGGCAACCTGCTCAGCCAGGTCCACCTACGGTGGACAAATACATGCCACAAGCTGTCGTGACTCTCGGAATTCTGGAGTAGTAAGCACTGCCAAAGGCTGGTTTGTGTGTTGAATGGGCCATTGTTGCGGTTTGATGCCTATTGATTGAAAGCCAGATGCCACAGGTGTTGTGGAGCTCCAGATGAGAGGAGGTTTGCAGGCATGGGGGTGGACGAGTTGGACCAACCAGAAGGTGGCAGCACAGCAACTTTGGTGGACTTTAAGCTCAGCCTTCACTCTTGCTTCACTCACCTAAGCCCATGCGGCAGTCCAGGCACAGGGAGCATCCCAATTGGCTGTCCCTCTGTGACCTCACAGGGCTCTGTGTCCATACCAGCTGTCCACTCATCAGGCACCTGGTCATAAACAGCCCAGAATGCTATGGCAGCAGCATTCTAGAAAAGCCATGGCAATACACAGGCCCCTTTTGGCCTGGTGCAGAAAGCAGGCAGGTGGCTCAAGCTCTGCTTTCTCTGGTCTTCCCCCAATACTCCTCTGCTACCACGTCCTTCCTCTTCCCCACACGTTCCCACAGGCCCAAGCAGCGAGAATATCTAGCAGCCGTGGAAGCCAGCTGTCCGTGAGTGTATGGGGCATGGGTATCTACCGAGTAGGAGTGTGCCAATATGCTGAAAACATCGTGAAGCCCAGGCCTTTTGCAACACTGTTACTAGAAATGTGTTTCTCCCGGGTTGTGGTTTCATTGTTATTCTCTTTAGAGTCTCGTAGGCAGAGGATGGCCATAGCCCTGTGCCACAATGGAGAGTCCTTGAGCCACTCTGGGGACCACATTCGTCTAGGTAGAACAGGGACCCACGAGAATGGTTTGACACCGCGTTGGGGCTGTCCCTTGTATGAAGTGGGCACCCGCTCAGCCAGGTCCACCTATGGGGGACAGATACATGCCACAAGCTGTCGTGCCTCTCGGAATCCTGGAGTAGTAAGCACTGCCAAAGGTTGGTTTGTGTGTTGAGTGGGCCATTGTAGCAGTTTGATGGCCATAGGATTGTAAGCCAGTCGCCACAGGTGTTGTGGAGCTCCAGATGAGAGGAGGTTTGCAGGCATGGGGGTGGACGGGTTGGACCAACCAGAAGGTGGCAGCACAGCAACTTTGGTGTACCTTGAGCTCAGCCTTCACTCTTGCTTCACTCACCTAAGCCCATGCGGCAGTCCAGGCACAGGGAGCATCCCAATTGGCTGTCCCTCTGTGAACTCACAGGGCTCTGTGTCCATACCAGCTGTCCACTCATCAGGCACCTGGTCATAAACAGCCCAGAATGCTATGGCAGCAGCATTCTACAAAAGCCATGGCAATACACAGGCCCCTTTTGGCCTGGTACAGAAAGCAGGCAGGTGGCTCAAGCTCTGCTTTCTGTGGTCTTCCCCCAATACTCCTCTGCTACCACAAAATTCCCACAACTCACACCTTCCCACAGGCCCAAGCAGCGAGAATATCCAGCAGCCGTGGAAGCCAGCTGTCCGTGAGTGTATGGGGCTTGGGTGTCTACCGAGTAGGAGTGTGCCACTTTGCTGAAAACTTCATGAATCCCAGGGCTTTGGCAACACTGTTACTAGGAAAGTGTAGGCCCCGGTCTCCCAAGGGTTAACTCCACAGCTTCCTTGGTTCTCATAGGTGTAACACTAATGGCAATCATGGCCTGATACACTTAGCCCCCGTGGTTTGACTGCAATTTCCCTCCTTCCTGCTTCCCCTTTTTGCACCTCCTTGGGGGAGCTTAGGTGTTGTTTAACCATTGGGAAGATCCTGGGAGGGACCAAGCAGACTATATAAGAGAGTTCGACTTTGAATAAAGACCTCACTTCACAAGAATGAGTCTCAGTGTGTTGTGTGTGTTGTGTGTCTTGTCTGTCTCATAACCCTAGTCCCTCCGCTCGACTCGGGGCTCAGGGTACCTGGCAATGCAGGCATTGCTAACAAATGGAGGTTCCACCGAGATCGAGAAAGAGAGGATACACGACGAAGGGTCGTCCCAGGAGGCTGTCCAGCAGGTAAGTGGGACGTATTGTAAGTCTTTCCTAAACTGGTAGGAAAGGGTGTTTTATTTTGAAATGTAGGTAGGTTTCAGATTTATTTTGAAATATAGTTAATGTTTTAGATTTATTTTGAGGCATAGTTAGGTTTTAGATTTATTTTGAAGTAGAGTTAGGTTTTGGTGTTTAATTTATCCTGCGAAAAGGAATATAAAATGGGTTCAGCCTTCTCCCAGGATAAATTGGACACCGAGCTTGAAGAACTTCTACATAAAATGGGGAATGCTATTGGTCAGAACAGGCTGACCGGAGAGTTAAGCAATTTAAGCAAGGTAGATTCAAAATAAAAGAAAAAAAGAAAAAAAAATGAGTAAGAAAGAAAAAGAAAAAAAAATGAAAGAAAGACACGTGTTCTGCAACTTAATTTAACAAAAATAATCTGATATAAAGTGGTCCACTGTTGAATTAACCTAAAACATGAGAGGAACCTAAGTACTTGTTTTATAAAATAGCTCCAGGTTAAAGTATGTCAAAGAAGTGTTGGAAATCGCAAAGGGTTTAAGAGTTATATGTCTCTGTTCTGATGTGTTGGTGTTTGTGCATATGTTTAGTCATTATTATTGGTGTTCTGTTATTTTTGTCCGGACAAAAACTAGATTTTGTTTTAATATTCTTTCTCCAGTTCTGTCTTTGTCTTGAGTTGTTAAGTTGTTCCTGTTCAGAACTGGGTGCGTGTGTGACGACTGACAGACAAGATGTGACGAACGATGACCTACCCCCTTTCTCTCTCCTAGTAAATAATTTTAGAGAGGTCTAACAAATTTAACAGGCCCTGGCCAGACCAGATTCCCCACCTCCACTGGGAAAAGTTTGTATGATGTTTTCTTACTGTTTGATCTTCAGCTTACAGTGTTGTCCTGGTATTGATCAAGTCTAACAAGTTAAACTTATTTAGACCTCTAAATTCTTCAGAATTCTAAACCAAGTCTCATGACTTTGAGCGTTCTAGTAGGATCCCTGGAACTCTCAAAGATTGAGACAAAAATTTGAGTAGTGTAATTCTCATTCAAAATAATTTGGATTATCAGATGTTGCCTGATTATAAAATTGGCCTGCCTCCACCGTTAGCTGACTGGAGCATGTGATGCCCAAGAAGGCCTCTTCTCAAGGGGCAGGCCTTGGTGCTCTGCCTGTGACCCGATGAGATGAGGCTGCGCACATGGGGAGTACACGGAGAGCAAGGAGGACCTGCCGACTGTGATTTTGTATTTTTTCAGATCTGCTATAAATTTGGGAATTGTATAGTTGACTTGCAGAATTGACGAACTGTGAGTCCAGGGAAGTGGAGTCCCGGAACTCTTCTGGTTTTGGGATTTCTAGATGGCCCCTAGCAGCCTCAAAGTCAGAAGAATATGTTTCAAAGATTATATCTTTCAGTTGGTAAAGTTAATTGTAAGACAGACAACTGATTCGATCTGTTAAAAAAAAAAAATTGGGGGGCATTGCTAAAATGTAATAGTAAACTTAGGTATGGTTTATGCAGATTATTAAAAGCAGAATGTAATTCTAAACAATTGGTAATTTTAACACACTTAAGAGAATTCTCAAATAGCTGTTACAAAAACAGTTTTGTTTTATAATGTATGGATACATGATTAAGCTCTTGGAGAGGCATGTCTATTTCTGTTTTCTCAGGACCTACAAAGTCTGTTCAGCTGAATGGTTCCGAATGAATTCAAATGGACTTACTACTCAGGATTTCAACAAAGAGCGGTCTCAAGTGCCAGGACATACATCAAACACCTGATGACTTCTGCCTTCCATCAGGAATCACTAGATGGACTGACCCCCAACTGCTGCTGTTACCCAACTGCACCCCCCACTCAGCAGGAAGAAGCTAAGAGCGGATGACGACGCCCCTTTCCCTAAGAACTTTTGGGGTCTCTGGTTCCTGGTAAAACTGTTTGTTGTTTAGCTCTATGAGATTCTTGATTGTTAGTATTTTCAACAATATTTGAACATTGTTAAGATCCAAGTGACCCTCATGTCAAGGAAAATTATTGTAAATGTATTAACTGACAGCATGGATGTTTAAGGAATGGAGTGGAGTCTTAGCCTTGGGACTGATGGTTGGTAGCCATGATTGTAGTACTGTTTACTCTTCTTTGCCACCTATGCAGGCAACAAGCCTGAGAGAGGGTCATCATTTGACAAACTATGATGACTTTAGCTGTGGAAAACCCTAGAGCTCAAGTCCGGTTGAGCATGATGTGTATTGGGCAGCCAGAGATGGGTAAGATCTGGCAGAGCTGATGACCAAAATAAGACAGGGATCCCACGTGCCCCGGGTGGGCTCCCCATGACGGGTAAGGCATCAACTGACTGCTGGACAACCTAAGACAGGTGTCCATTAAAAAACAAAAAGGGGGGACATGTAGGCCCCGGTCTCCCAAGGGTTAACTCCACAGCTTGGCTTGGTTCTCAAAGGTGTAACAGGAAGGGCAATCATGGCCTGATACATTTAGCCCCCGTGGTTTGACTGCAATTTCCCTCCTTCCTGCTTCCCCTTTTTGCATCGCCTTGGGGGAGCTTAGGTGTTGCTTAACCATTGGGAAGATCCGGTGAGGGACCAAGCAGATTATATCAGAGAGTTCGACTTTGAATAAAGACGTCACTTCACAAGAATGAGTCTCAGTGTGTTGTGTGTGTTGTGTGTCTTGTCTGTCTCATAACCCTAGTCCCTCCGCTCGACTCGAGGTTCGGGGTACGTGGCAATGCAGGCGTTGCTAACAGGAAAGTGTTTCTCCCGGGTTGTGGTTTCATTGTTATTCTCTTTAGAGTCTCGTAGGCAGAGGATGACCGTAGCCCTGTGCCACAATGGAGAGTCCTTGAGCCACTCTGGGGACCACATTCGTCTAGGTAGAACAGGCACCCACGAGAATGGTTTGACACCGCGTTGGGGCTGTCACTTGGATGAAGTGGGCACCTGCTCAGCCAGGTCCACCTATGGTGGACAGATACATGCCACAAGCTGTCGTGCCTCTAGGAATCCTGGAGTAGTAAGCACTGCCAAAGGCTGGTTTGTGTGTTGAATGGGCCGTTGTAACAGTTTGATGGCCATAGGATTGTAAGCCAGTTGCCACAGGTGTTGTGGAGCTCCAGATGAGAGGAGGTTTGCAGGCATGGGGGTGGATGAGTTGGACCAACCAGCAGGTGGCAGCACAGCAACTTTGGTGGACCTTAAGCTCAGCCTTCAATCTTGCTTCACTCACCTAAGCCCATGCGGCAGTCCAGTTATAGGTAATATCCCAATTGGCTGTCCCTCTGTGACCTCACACGGCTCTGTGTCCATACCAGCTGTCCACTCAGCAGCCACCTGGTCATAAACAGCCCAGAATGCTATGGCAGCAGCATTCTACAAAAGCCATGGCAATACACAGGCCCCTTTTGGCCTGGTGCAGAAAGCAGGCAGGTGGCTCAAGCTCTGCTTTCTCTGGTCTTCCCCCAATACTACTCTGCTACCACAAAATTCCCACAACTCACACCTTCCCACAGGCCCAAGCAGCGAGAATATCCAGCAGCCGTGGAAGCCAGCTGTCCGTGAGTGTATGGGGCTTGGGTGTCTACCGAGTAGGAGTGTGCCAATATGCTGAAAACGTCGTGAAGCCCAGGCCTTTTGCAACACTGTTACTAGGAAAGTGTTTCTCCCAGGTTGTGGCTTCATTGTTATTCTCTTTAGAGTCTCGTAGGCAGAGGATGGCCATAGCCCTGTGCCACAATGGAGAGTCCTTGAGCCACTCTGGGGACCACATTCGTCTAGGTAGAACAGGGACCCACGAGAATGGTTTGACACCGCGTTGGGGCTGTCCCTTGTATGAAGTGGGCAACCTGCTCAGCCAGGTCCACCTATGGGGGACAGATACATGGCACAAGCTGTCGTGCCTCTCGGAATCCTGGAGTAGTAAGCACTGCCAAAGGCTGGTTTGTGTGTTGAGTGGGCCGTTGTAGCAGTTTGATGCCCATAGGATTGTAAGCCAGTTGCCACAGGTGTTGTGGAGCTCCAGATGAGAGGAGGTTTGCAGGCCTGGGGGTGGACGAGTTGGACCAAGCAGCAGGTGGCAGCACAGCAACTTTGGTGGACCTTGAGCTCAGCCTTCACTCTTGCTTCACTCACCTAAGCCCATGCGGCAGTCCAGGTACAGGGAGCATCCCGATTGGCTGTCCGTCTGTGACCTCACAGGGCTCTGTGTCCATACCAGCTGTCCACTCAGCAGCCACCTGGTCATAAACAGCCCAGAATGCTATGGCAGCAGCATTCTACAAAAGCCATGGCAATACACAGGCCCCTTTTGGCCTGGTGCAGAAAGCAGGCAGGTGGCTCAAGCTCTGCTTTCTGTGGTCTTCCCCCAATACTCCTCTGCTACCACCACCTTCCCCCTCCACACACTTTCCCACAGGCCCAAGCAGCGAGAATATCCAGCAGCCGTGGAAGCCAGCTGTCCGTGAGTGTATGGGGCTTGGGTGTCTACCGAGTAGGAGTGTGCCAATATGCTGAAAACGTCGTGAAGCCCAGGCCTTTTGCAACACTGTTACTAGGAAAGTGTTTCTCCTGGGTTGTGGTTTCATTGTTATTCTCTTTAGAGTCTCGTAGGCAGAGGATGACCATAGCCCTGTGCCACAATGGAGAGTCCTTGAGCCACTCTGGGGACCACATTCGTCTAGGTACAACAGGGACCCACGAGAATGGTTTGACACCGCGTTGGGGCTGTCCCTTGTATGAAGTGGGCAACCTGCTCAGCCAGGTCCACCTATGGGGGACAGATACATGCCACAAGCTGTCGTGCCTCTCGGAATCCTGGAGTAGTAAGCACTGCCAAAGGCTGGTTTGTGTGTTGAATGGGCCGTTGTAGCAGTTTGATGGCCATAGGATTGTAAGCCAGTTGCCACAGGTGTTGTGGAGCTCCAGATGAGAGGAGGTTTGCAGGCCTGGGGGTGGACGAGTTGGACCAAGCAGCAGGTGGCAGCACAGCAACTTTGGTGGACCTTGAGCTCAGCCTTCACTCTTGCTTCACTCACCTAAGCCCATGCGGCAGTCCAGGCACAGGGAGCATCCCAATTGGCTGTCCCTCTGTGACCTCACATGGCTCTGTGTCCATACCAGCTGTCCACTCAGCAGCCACCTGGTCATAAACAGCCCAGAATGCTATGGCAGCAGCATTCTACAAAAGCCATGGCAATACACAGGCCCCTTTTGGCCTGGTGCAGAAAGCAGGCAGGTGGCTCAAGCTCTGCTTTCTGTGGTCTTCCCCCAATACTCCTCTGCTACCACAAAATTCCCACAACTCACACGTTCCCACAGGCCCAAGCAGCGAGAATATCCAGCAGCCGTGGAAGCCAGCTGTCCGTGAGTGTATGGGGCTTGGGTGTCTACCGAGTAGGAGTGTGCCAATATGCTGAAAACGTCGTGAAGCCCAGGCCTTTTGCAACACTGTTACTAGGAAAGTGTTTCTCCCGGGTTGTGGTTTCATTGTTATTCTCTTTAGAGTCTCGTAGGCAGAGGATGGCCATAGCCCTGTG